>NW_022992180.1:568553-724994 GCF_902827175.1 Gymnodraco acuticeps
CTTGCCTTGCCTTGCCTTGCCTTGCCTTGCCTTGCCTTGCCTTGCCTTGCCTTGCCTTGCCTTGCCTTGCCTTGCCTTGCCTGCCTTGCCATTGCCTTGCCTTGCCTTGCCTTGCCTTGCCTTGCCTTGCCTTGCCTTGCCTTGCCTTGCTTGCCTTGCCTTGCCTTGCCTTGCCTTGCCTTGCCTTGCCTTGCCTTGCCTTGCTTGCCTTGCCTTGCCTTGCCTTGCCTTGCCTGGCCTTGCCTTGCCTGCCTTGCCTTGCCTTGCCTTGCCTTGCCTTGCCTTGCCTTGCCTTGCCTTGCCTTGCCTTGCCTTGCCTTGCCTTGCCTTGCCTTGCCTTGCCTTGCTTGCCTTGCCTTGCCTTGCCTTGCCTTGCCTTGCCTTGCCTTGCCTTGCCCCTTGCCTTGCCTTGCCTTGCCTTGCCTTGCCTTGCCTTGCCTTGCCTTGCCTTGCCTTGCCTTGCCTTGCCTTGCCTTGCCTGCCTTGCCTTGCCTTGCCTTGCCTTGCCTTGCCTTGCCTTGCCTTGCCTTGCCTTGCCTTGCCTTGCCTTGCCTTGCCTTGCCTTGCCTTGCCTTGCCGCCTTGCCTTGCCTTGCCTTGCCCTTGCCTTGCCTTGCCTTGCTTGCCTTGCCTTGCCTTGCCTTGCCTTTTCCTTGCCTTGCCTTGCCTTGCCTTTGCCTTGCCTTGCCTTGCCTTGCCTTGCCTTGCCTTGCCTTGCCTTGCCTTGCCTTGCCTTGCCTTGCCTTGCCTTGCCTTGCCTTGCCTTGCCTTTGCCTTGCCTTGCCTTGCCTTGCCTTGCCTTGCCTTGCCTTGCCTTGCTTGCCTTGCCTTGCCTTGCCTTGCCTTGCCTTGCCTTGCCTTGCCTTGCCTTGCCTTGCCTTGCCTTGCCTGCCTTGCCTTGCCTTGCCTTGCCTTGCCTTGCCTTGCCTTGCCTTGCCTTGCCTTGCCTTGCCTTGCCTTGCCTTGCCTTGCCTTGCCTTGCCTGCCTTGCCTTGCCTTGCCTTGCCTTGCCTTGCCTTGCCTTGCCTTGCCTTGCCTTGCCTTGCCTGCCTTGCCTTGCCTTGCCTTGCCTTGCCTTGCCTTGGCCTTGCCTTGCCTTGCCTTGCCTTGCCTTGCCTTGCCTTGCCTTGCCTTGCCTTGCCTTGCCTGCCTTGCCTTGCCTTGCCTTGCCTTGCCTTGCCTTGCCTTGCCTTGCCTTGCCTTGCCTTGCCTTGCCTTGCCTTGCTTGCCTTGCCTTGCCTTGCCTTGCCTTGCCTTGCCTTGCCTTGCCTTGGCCTTGCCTTGCTTGCCTTGCCTTGCCTTGCCTTGCCTTGCCTTGCCTTGCCTTGCCTGCCTTGCCTTGCCTTGCCTTGCCTTGCCTTGCCTTGCCTTGCTTGCCTTGCCTTGCCTTGCCTTGCCTTGGCCTTGCCTTGCCTTGCCTTGCCTGCCTTGCCTTGCCTTGCCTTGCCTTGCCTTGCTTGCCTTGCCTTGCCTTGCCTTGCCTTGCCTTGCCTTGCCTTGCCTTGCCTTGCCTTGCCTTGCCTTGCCTTGCCTTGCCTTGCCTTGCCTTGCCTTGCCTTGCCTTGCCTTGCCTTGCCTTGCCTTGCCTTGCCTTGCCTTCCTTGCCTTGCCTTGCCTTGCCTTGCCTTGCCTTGCCTTGCCTTGCCTTGCCTTGCCTTGCCTTGCCTTGCCTTGCCTTGCCTTGCCTTGCCTTGCCTTGCCTTGCCTTGCCTTGCCTTGCCTTGCCTTGCCTTGCCCTTGCCTTCATCTCACAGCACATCGTCATTAACAAATACCGGAAACAGACCGAAAACATTTAAAAAAATATATATATATATATATATATACTTTATTCCGAGTGTGCTTGCTTTTCTCTTTGAAAGTCATCACATAACGGCATTGTAATACACGGTTCGGCTGCATGAAATATTACATATCTGCCGTAGTTCTGTATTTATAGAGCCCTGATCAGAAGACTTCTAGACAAACAGGAAGAACTGAAAACGTGACGTGGGTCATAAATATATCAGCCATTAAACATCTTACATTTCTTTTCACACAATACGTCTCCTTGCAGTATCAACACTAATTCGGCTGACTTTTATATTTGATCCAATTGGTAGATAGGCTGTATTTACACCATAAAGGTGCACAGCTGATATAAAGGGACACCTAGTGGTTAAAGCATGTTATTGCATTTCATTATTTGTATTATTAGATATTAATAGGATCCCTATAAAGTATATTCATTACTCTTTATTCTCTACTAATAGTTAATTAAAGACTGTATATAATGACTATTATGCACATCCCTTTTCAAGATTTCAACTATGGTGTAGTTCTGCATTGAATGAAAAACTTGGGTCGCAGGTTCCTCAATAGTGCATTACAAGACATCTATCAATATGTGTGCATACCTCCAGCAATGTTAACTATGTTGAAGCACTTATTTTAACTGATATTATACATAATGTATTATACTCTTATAAGATGTATGTAGATATTTCATCTCCGACCTTGTCAGGTATTGAACAATCAATCAATAAAGAACACAGAATTGTTAAATATAAAACACAGAATTTGTGTGATTATACTAAATGATTTACAAATAAACACCACTGCATATTTACAACTGTTACACATGCTGATGTAACGCAAATGTTCCAACTTGGGATCAATAAAGTATATCTTATCTTAAGCTGATCGATGGCTACTGCCATATTTGCAAAATGTGCCTCTGAACCTTAACAAGTGCATGTTTCAGGCTTATCAATTAATGTAATGTAATGTAATGTTATCAATTAACAACAGGGGTCACAAACATAAGACCAGCTGTTAAATAAAGCTCTTCTGACCTTAGCTGGCATGTGTGTATATATATATTAATGCTGCCCATTATGGGCACAAGCAATTTTCACCCATTTATTAATTATATGTTTTAAATGTGAGTGTTTCCTATCCCCTAAACCTCCAGGGATGTACACAGTTTAATACTGGCAACTTCTTATTATGGGAAATACGAAAACGTCTTTTAAAACTACAACTCCCAGTAGAGACGTGCCATAGATAGAGAACATGTTGCGAAACAGAATAGCCAGCATGTGTAGTTCTGGGGACGGGGTGGGGGAGGGGGGGACGCGGTGGACCCGTTCAAATCCAGTTTTGGACAGTCTGCCGTGGTTCCATCGCATTTCAAGTGCTGTTCGAGAATCGGCGTAACCCTCGGAGCACACTCACCAATCACAGAGCTTGAGGACTATCACGGGGTTTGTCAAACAGAGCACATGGTGTAGTCCAAACGATAGCTGGGGATTCTGGGTAGTGTAGTGTCTTCTGCCATCCTTTACTCCGAAAAAATATTTGTTTCTCCGAATCGAAGGGGAAAAATACAAAAGCATTGCACACAATTTAAACCAATCAATGTTGTGTAATTAACAAGGATAATCTGGTGTTTTTTAGTCGATGAGTAGTGCAGATATCACTGTAAAATCAATCGACAGTAAGGGGAATACTTACTTCCGGGTGTACAATTCTCCGTTATCCAATGGGAATGGACGCTCACATTGCCTTTAAGGGCAGCCGACACAAACGAATGCCGTGCTTCCATGAGCGTCAAATCCCGCCGCAGATGGGAATACATTGCAATCAGTTGAAAGCTATTTGCGTCCCTTTATGACGCTGAAGGAGCCTAGGAGCGTCACAACTGGACGCCACGGACCCTGACCAAACGTCGCTCCTGGACGCTTAGGGAGTGAGAGTGTGTTGGATGAAACAGTTAGTCTTGGGTACAGATGTGCATAATGCCCCACCCTAACTCCTACAACAAAATACACTTTAAGGGTTCTTTATGCTTTTTTGTTTCCTTTGTCTCTTTGTAGTTGCTACGCATATCTCTTGCACATTGATATGAGTCATTTTGTATCTCTTGGTAGTTTCTTTATTTGAAGATATGTTGTGTCTCTGTGGTTGTCGTCTCAGTCTCTTTGCAGATGTATTGGTCACTTTGTAGTGTGTGCAGTGGCGCTGCAAGACACTCTGGGGGCCCCAGGCAGAAGAGACATGCCCCGCAACACATCCAGCACAAGCACCACTAAGCAGGCCCCCTTCTGGTCCGGGGCCCCCTTCAGTTGCCTGCCTGGCCTGTCGGCAAACGGCGCCCCTGGTTGTGTGTCAGCAGTCATTTTCTTTGTGGTTATCGTGACCCATGTCAGTCGATCTGAGTCTCTTTGCAGCTGTTTTGGTCCCTTTGGAATTGTTTTTTCAGGTTCATTTTCAACCTCATTCTAGTGGGTAAGTGTCTCTTTGAGTGTCATTGTAGATGGTGGCCAGAGTGACCCCGGTTCAGTAACTGCTCCATGAGTACTGCTCATCCATACAGTTGGGAGGCTGGAGACATTACCAAAAGAAGGATCACAGTGCAACCCTGTAGCATCTTTCACTAGACTTGACTTGGCAGTTTGGAATGCAACAAGACAAACACCTCAGGAGCTGATTTTCATATTCAACTTGTCATCACTTTATTGTTTTGTCATTGTACATTTTGTAATTGAACATTCTGTAAAAGAAGCAAAGAGAGAAGTAAGTTCCTTTTTCATCATGAGCGTCATGCTTCTGGCTAAAACCATGACAGGATCGTTACAGAGAGCGCCACAAACAGCGAAACGCAACAAATACAAAGCTGTTTTTCTTTTATTTACATTGTAAACCCCTTGATCACACGTACGCAGGCATGACCCGGGGTCTTTTAAAAGTCTGTGTCAAAAAAATCTCCCCTTGCGTGTGCACTCCAGCAGCAGGAGAGGCCGTCAGCCTTCAGGAGAGAGGCCACAGTGACTCTGTGAGCGTTCACACAGGGCGCTACACCATACTCTACTTCCCAGCTTAGTGAACACAGAAATGTCGAGTACCCCAACGTTTTATGTTAGAAATGTATAGTAGGGTCCCCAGCACATAGAATCTGCCGGATGCTCACTTGCATATGTAGCGCAATTTGCACTATTATAATACGTTTCATTAATGAGCATGAATTACCATTATAGCCATGTGGACAATAGTTGAAAATTGGCTTGGCCTATTTGGACAATTGTGTAGTATTTTGGGGTTCTGTATCCATTTCTGACATTTTCAGGATAAAAAAATGGCAGTTTTAGCCAGATAGTGGCCATATTCTTTCTCTCTGTAGGCTGATTTTGACTACCACGAGTAGTTTGCAACTATTGGATATAGAGCACAAGATGAAAATGATTCTCCCTATTGTCGAAAATGTGCTTTCTAAATAAATGAACAATCCAAATAATCCAGAGTCCCCTAAATCTTCCAAATCGACCCAAAATTAGGAATACAAATATTGACATTTTCTGGTTAAAATGGCAATTTCTGATACTGATTCAGCATCCTATATAACCCCCAAAACCACTCTAAAATTGTCCAAATCAGCCAAGCCATTTTTTCGCTACCGTCTGCATAATAAATGCTAATTAATACAATATAACTCAACTCTAAGGATAGAGGGTGTCGTTTTTCTCATACTGATATTCTGAACAATCTGTGCTGTTGTATTTGCTGTAAAGTGTCTCTACTGTAGGCTATTTTTATTATATGTACAGCACTTTGGCTCGACCAAAAATCGTTTATAAATGTGCTATATAAATAAAACTTGATTTGATACAACATATGCTAATCGTGTAAATTGCCCAACATATGCAGGTTAGCATCCAGAAGTTTCTATGTGCTGGGGTCCCATATTATACATTTCTAATATAATACTTTGGTGTACTCAACATTTCCTGGTTCACAATAAGATTCTGAGCTGGCAAACACACCAGTAAGAGATGCTGTCTGTGTCTGATGGACTGAGGAACCCACACTTTACTGAAGGGGAACTTCATTTTGGCTCGTCTCACTCTTATCATACAAACGTTTTGGCTACTGTATGAGGAGGAGGCGTCATTTTACTCTGTTGCTCCTGGAGAAAGAGGGTTGATCCAGGCTACTTCCCTAATTCAATTATTTACTAAAGCCAGTTTCATGGTAACCATAAAGACTACAATAAATATGTACCTGAAGGGATCATAGTGCCCTGCCAGCCGTAGGGGGTTGATCATTGAATGGCTTTTTGTTTAGGAGCTTGTGATTAAAATTGGCCTTTAGAATATTTTCTCAGGATTTAAATTCTGGCCCCTCAGCAGAGAAGGATCACGTCCTGTGCTGGAGATATATGCAAGGGTTAGAAATAACCATGTAGATGTGCCTATGTTAAGTTAAAAGGAAATGAAACACTTATTCTCTTTCTTGCTGTGGTATGTAAAGAATCAACCCAGTCTCACGGCATTTCGTGATATAGTCACGAAATTAATTTAATCTATTGATTCGTGTTCACCAACATGATTTTCGCATTTTTTTCGTGTCAAACAGAACGACTTTAAAAGCAATGTATTTCTATTGGTAGTATGTTTCGTGCCTGCAGCACGTCTTTTTCTCCGGTCGGGTCTTGGAATACTAGAAGCTGTGTGGTTCATAAAAACATTTCCTTACTCAATATCTTACCCTAACCCTTTTATTTTTTAATTGTATAATGTCGGAGTTTTTTTGCCGCCCGCGAGGAAAGAAAATGGGGCAAAGAGCCTCAGATTACTGAAATCTGTATTTTTTGTCATCTTTTTTTCCTTCTAATTTGTTATTTAAATTGCTTTAAAAATCGTTCTGTGTCAGAATACTGAAATCTGTATTTTTTTTAATGTGTTTTTCCTTCCAATTTATTATTATTATTATTATGTTATTATTATTGCTTTTAAAATCGTTCTGTGCGACAGGAAAAAAATTGCGAAAGCGTGTTGGTGAACACGAATCAATAGATTCATTTTGTGACTATAACACAAAATGCCGTGCGACTGTTGGAAGAATATATGAAGCTACCTGCCAGCAGCTAGTTAGCGTAGCATCTCCATACAGGACATTGGAACCCTTTAGCAGTTAAACCTGATGGTTGTAGCTTCATGTTTAACATAACATTATGAGGGGTATCAATAATGTGATCCTTTAACAATATGACTATTATTATTATTATTATGCAAGGTGATATTTAGTGTAATTAAGCTACAATAAAACACATTTGTTGTCCCCGGGACGCCCTTAGCTCGAGTTGCTTGTCAAACCTCAAGTCTTAACTCATGTTCCATCCATGCTCTAAATGCTATTTTAAGGCTTTTAGCTGGAAAATCTGGCAAAACAAAGAAAATAAAACATTTGTTACCCCAAAAAAATGTATTTTCTAAAGAAGTAAAAAAATGTGAGCTGTAACTTAAGAATACATTATTAATATACGGATCTATTAAGAACATGTCAATGCCCTGCAACACAGGACACTCCAGCAATGTGAAATGTTTTCTGAAACAAGGATATGATCCAGCTGGCTGTCACATTACACACAGAAATGTTTCATATATCATAATTGAACTTAAAGAAATGAGATTCAACTAAAATGGTCCTTAAAAACAACCATCACAAACAGTTTTCTTTCCATTACTGCATAGTTCAGCAGGCTCTGCTAAGGCTACACACGGCACAGCTTTTTCTGGACGTTTCTACCGGGGAAGCTTCAAACTATTTTGCATTGTAGATTTCCAAATGCAAAACGTCCTTGTCATTTTCGTGTTGACTGCATCTTTTTTCCTTTCCTCCATCTCCAGTGGCTTCACCCAGCAGTCCACCGCTTCAGGGCATCGGGTTCACAGTCCCATTCTGAGTTGTTCTGCATCATTTAGAGCAAATGGACCAATAAGTCGACATTTATAAGAGACTCATTGTTTTTGGAATGAGAGGCGAATATCTAGATTTCAGATGTGGTTAACATGGTCACACCAGGACATGGAAACTGGGGTAAACATAATAGAACATTTAATGTATCCTTTCTTGTGTTACAATGTATTAATCCCAGCATAATTTCCATCCGCATCCTTACGACACAAGAAAGTCAACAGTATAACCACAGTTAGACTCCACAATCCTTCCCTGATCCCCAGAGTCTCTGAGAGGAAAGTATTTGGAAACAGAGACAATGGAAAGAGAAAAGATAGAATTTATGGAAGGAAATCAGAGCAATAACCTGGCAGAAGATGATTGAAAAGAAAAGATAAATCCTGTGATGACAAAAATAAAAACTACGATAAGTTAGACTCGACAAATAAAAAGACAAATGTGCAGAAACCATTGTTTGACAAGCTTTGGCCCACTGTGTTGTGTGCAAGGTGGAGACATGAAGTGTCCCATCAGAGGATTCATGAGTCTCGGTCCTGGTGAAAGAGGGGGGGGGATGTAGAAGCTTGAGAGAGCGAGAGAGAGACACAGCTGGTTTACCACCTGACTGTTGTTCCCCATGAGGCCAGCGCCTCAAAGATCACCTGTCTCGCTCCCTCTACACACAAGTCAGCGCTTGCTGTACATGAAGAATAAAAAATATATACATTAAAAAACTGAATGTGACGAAAAAACAAAAACTGAAAACAACGAGAGCAGCAGCGACAGCCACCCTCAGTCGATCTTGACCGCGGCATAGATTTTCCTGATGAACATGTAGGCTGCGTAGAAGCCGATGGTGCCTGTTAGCAGCCAGAAGGACAGCACCATCAGGGCTGTGTAGCCGAAGTACAGGAGAGAGGGGATGAACTCCACAATGTCCAGCTGCAGAGCAAATAAAAGAGGAAGCAGGCTCAACATGTGGGTCATTCCATATATTTTGCTATTCACTTCCATGAAGGTGCAATGTTGGATAACCAACACATCCTTACTATTCTGTGTGCCAGCTCTTATGGCGCATTTCCACTACAGCGCGGAGCTCGCTTTAAGCGTGCTGAGCAGTGCGGGGCCCGTTTTTGGTTGCGTTTCCACTTAGCCTAGTACCGGCTAGCGGGTACTACTTCCAGATTTTCTGGCCCCATAAAATCGAGGTTCTTTCCGGGCCAACAACCAGGCTGAGTCGGGCTGAGTATGTTAAACTAGAGAGAGAATCGCTGGCAAGGGGGCTACAACTACAACAAGATGAACATATTTTACCGTGATTTAATTGTAATACACGTTTCTAAATGATGCCGAAGTAACAAGATACTGATACCGGTTAGTAAAAACCATGAATTAATGCTTTGACAAGTCTGCAGACAGACGGCAGGCGAAAAACCTTTTAGAATGCTTGTTTTCTGAATGGAGCTTGGCTAAGCTAACGTTATATATGTTCCGACCGTCCACACTCACAACAACGGCCTATACAGACATAAATAAACCAGCGACTGTATTCTCCATGACACAGACAGTCTGTGGTTTGTACTTGTTTAACTTTTGTCTAGTTTCTGAACAGATATGTGAGCTCTGAGCTAACAGCTAACGGCTGATGTTGGTTTTGTGTTTCGCATTGAAGAGGAAGTCACGGCTCCACCTACACTACGTTACTATAGTTACTGCCCCAGCTACTAAACTGTAATAGAAATGCGCCATAAAGTGAGCCAGTCCTAACAAGGCCTAACGAGGCCTAGCCATACCGAGCGAGGCCGTGTAGTGGAAATGCGCCATTAGAGTACTATTGTAAACTCGGAAATGTTGAATACCCTAAAGTTTTATGTTAGAAATGTATAGTAGGGACCCCAGCACAGAGAATCTGCCGGACCCTAATCTGCATATGTTGGGCAATTTGCACAATTAGTATAAGTTGCATTAATTAACATTATAGCCTGTGGACAATAGTTAAAACATGGCTTGGTTGATTTGGACAATGTTGAAGTGGTTTTGGAGTTAATTGATGATGCTGAATCTATTTTTACATCTTCAGGATCCAAGATGGCAGTTTTAACCACAAAGTGGCCATATTTGTTCTCCCGCACCGCAGTGCTGATTTTGATGACCAAAACCACTCCAATGTTGTCCAAATCTGCAAAGACCTTTTTAAAACTATATGCAATGTATTGCTAATTAACGCTATTTATGTTAATTGTGCAAACATGAGACTTACTCAACATTTCAGGGTTCAGAGTGCTGGAAACTAGACTAAAGAGTAATTCTTTATGAAAATTGGCAGAAAATGCCAAGAGAGAGTTACTGATTTATTTCCCCTTTTTAAAATCTTGTTAAAGGTCACATGTCATGGCCATTTCCACTGATCATAATTCCATTGTTGAGGTCTACTACAATAGATTTATACTGTGCAGTTTTCCAAACTCACATTGGTTTCGCATACAGCATCTCTGTAAACTACGTGTATTCACTCTCTCCACTAAACGGCTCGTTGCAGCTCTTGGAAACCTGACATTTAAATCCCTTAGGACACAGCTGTTTGGCGCATTCAAAGGATCAGTACAAGCTAAGACATTCTGACTCTTAGTTCCCCGGTTCAGATATGGGTCTCCTTTATGTAATGTTTGTTTCAGCTTTTTCTGACAGAATATTTTCAGAGCCACATTGCTCATGTGATATTTTAAACATTTGAAAGTGAGCGGGGTCAACAGATGGATGGGTTATAATTTCTTTCTTATATTAAAAGCAAAAACACCTCCACACCAAATGTGTTTTTCCTCTTTTTTATGTGGCAAAAACACAAATCACAGTGATAATATTTTCTATACATCAAAAACATTATTAATCCAGACATAGAATAAGTTGTCTGCATGAGATTTTGAGTTGTGTGTAATTCACATTTGCTCACATCCTGCAGGATATTCATAATTGTATCTTTTTAGTTGGCACAATGAATGAACAAAAACATTGACAATCACAGAAGGTGTTGTTATCTGACATGTTTTACCTTGTTGATGAAGTAGAAGACGGCGTAAATGAGGACGTAGAACGCTGATCCTCCTGAAACCAGGAACGTTCTCCACCACCACCTGTAGTCCTGATGGAGAGCAAAAACAGAAGCGCTGAGGATGCAGATTCAGAACAGCAGCTGCTTCCACGTACACATTCCACTCTCTCATTGTTTGTTAAGTTGTAACTAATGCCTTTATTGTTTGTCAATCACTTATTTACTAATGATTAATCCGGTATTGAAATGATGTTAATAAAACTGGATTTGGTCATCAGACAGGTGTAAACAATTTTTTTGCCTAACATGCGTTTTTATTTTTGTGCTTTAACCATTATTAAAACGTAAACATTATACGCGTTTTGAATACACAGAAAATATGTATATAAAACGTTTTGGATCTACACAAATCAGGTCAAGACACAGTTTTTATTAACTCGTCATTTTTTGCTGTAAGGCTAGGACAGGGTTCCTGCAGGTTACACCAACTCAAATTGAAGACCTTTTTAAGACCACTTTGAATAGAATTTAAGACCCATTTCACGGCAAGAAAGTATGAAGGACAATTGTTATGAAAGAAGAAATACGTCCCATAATTACTTACAAAGTAAATGTATTCAAGATGGCGCCAGTGTGTGTGGCCTGCCGTCCGTATCTGCGAGTGTTGTGTGTTTGTGCTGTTTTTGTCACTTTTGGCTCTAAATGTCAACTCTCTATTAGTATACGATTGCCAAACACTTCTGAATCTTCGTTTTTCGGCATTAAATCCTGTAAATTCGGATCGTGAACATAAAACGCTCCACCCGTTCTTATTGGGAGTACCAGCTTACCTGTGCCGCACCCCGGCTCCAACTACCCGCCGTAAACGCCACCGCGGAAAACGCAGTGGTCGACTGGTGAGGATGAAGGAATTTTCAGCTTGTCCTATCTCAAGGACTGAATACCTCGCCGTGCCTCGCCTGTCTCTTCTTCGTCGCTATCTGGACCCTGTCGATGCCTGGTTGGTACCTGTCATCGGCCCGGATGAAGCTTTCCAGCCCGGCCGCGGGCCCTGCTCTCCTCGTCCCTGCAGGCGCGGGGTGAATCTGAATAACCTGCTGTCTATTTGTCAGGCTCCCTGGACCTCAAACGCCGCGGACCCACTGGCTCCTGCCAGGTTTGGCCTCATAAACGCCAGATCATTGACAAACAAGACTTTTGTCATTAAGGAGTTCTTCACTTCAAAAGGACTGGATTTCAATTTTTTAAAGAGGTATTCCCCACTATAGGACCTTTTGTTCTTGACGTTTTTAACAGCAGTCTGCTCACAGGGGTTGTTCCGGAAAATTGGAAACATGCCGTTGTACAACCACTTATTAAGAAACCTAGGCTGGATCCCACAGTTCTTGCAAACTTTAGGCCCATTTCCAAATTACCTTTTATGTCAAAAAATCCTAGAAAAGATTGTATACAGTCAACGTCTCGCTTTTCTGGAAGAGCACAAGGTACTCGTGGTCTTCCAATCTGGTTTTAAAACCTTGCACAGCACGGAATCAGCTCTTTTAAGAGTTTTTAATGATATCCTTTTAGCAACAGACTCAGGTGAATGCATTATCCTTTTACTCCTTGATCTAACGGCCGCTTTTGATACAGTGGACCATGAGATCCTGATAGCTCGTTTGGAGCAGTGGGTGGGTGGGCATTAGGGGCAAAGCCCTCGAATGGTTTAGGTCGTATCTGACTGGTAGGACTTTCTGCATCAGCCTTGGGGACTCTGAGTCCTCGTCTGCTCCTCTCCTTTGTGGGGTTCCACAGGGCTCAGTGTTAGGCCCCCTATTGTTCTCCCTCTATTTGCTCCCTCTTGGGTCCATTCTTAGGAAGCACGGTATCGCTTTCCATTGCTATGCAGACGATTGCCAAATATATGTGCCACTTAAAAAGAACGACTCATTTTCAATTAAACCGCTGTTAAACTGCCTTGAAGACATTCAATCCTGGATGTCATGCAACTTTTTTAAATTAAATGATGACAAAACCGAAGTGATGGTTTTTGGTGCCCCTCGGACCACTCCGATAGACCTAGGATCCCTGGGCCACTTCACCAGGCCTACCATCACAAATCTTGGGATAAAGATGGACCCTGAACTCAAGCTTGACAGCCAGATCAAGGCAGTTGTTAAAAATAGCTTCTTCCACCTCAGGCAGCTAGCCAAAATAAAGCCTTTTTTAAGTAGTGACCTTTTTGAAACGGTAATCCATGCCTTCTTCACCTCCCGCTTGGATTATTGTAATGCACTATATATGGGGATAAGTGCATCCTCCCTTGCTCGCCTGCAGATGGTGCAAAATGCAGCAGCACGGCTACTAACTGGCACACGCAAATACGAGCACATTTCCCCCATTTTATCTTCACTCCACTGGCTGCCCGTTCATTCGAGGATTCATTTTAAAACTCTTTTATTTACTTTTAAAGCCCTCAATGGCCTGGCCCCGCCCTACCTCTCTGAGCTGTTACACAGCTACACGCCCACTCGCACTCTCAGGTCAGCTGATCAGTTGCTCCTGAGGGTGCCAAAAACAAAGTCTAAGCGTAGAGGGGACCGTGCTTTCTCTGCTGCCGCCCCTAAACTGTGGAACGACCTGCCCTTGCTCATCAGACAGGCTCCCACACTGACTGCTTTTAAATCTCGTCTTACATTACATTACATTACATTGCATTTAGCTGACGCTTTTATCCAAAGCGACTTACAATAAGTAAGTCTTAAAACCCACCTCTTCTCCTTGGCATTCAGAAACAAGTAGATTGTTGCTTTTATTTGCTTTCAGTGGTCTATTGTTTTTTATTATATGGCTGTTATTTATTTTTTAATTATTACGTTTATTCTGGTTTGTTTTGTGTTTGTATCTTGTATTTTAAATGTATTTATATTATGTTGTGTGAGCTTATCTCTCTGTACAGCACTTTGTTCTGATTTCTGGTTTTTAAAGTGCTATATAAATAAAGTTGGATTGGATTGGATTGGATTCACGTTCAACATAAGAACGATGACTGAACATAACAGTACACAGAACTGTGTTAGCCAAAAAGTGTGTGTGTGTGTGTGTGTGTGTGTGTGTGTGTGTGTGTGTGTGTGTGTGACAAGAGCTAAAGTCAGAGCTCTGCTGTCTTCATGCTGTTGTATGATTGGTGTTTAGCTACGGTATTTAGCGTCCACAGCACCTCCGCTTTTAGGGTTGACTTAGACCCAAACGTCGCCCGGAGGTCCCCCGGTGTTGTTACGGGAGCTGCTGCACTAGCTAACGCTGCATTAGCAAAACAAACGCTAATTTTGTTTGCAAAAGGTGCAGCGGGCTTCAAACACGTTCCCTCCACTGGTTTCAACCAAGCACTACATTTGATGTTGTCCAACCAAATACAGTTGGACCTTTTTTTTTTGTGGACTTTTTTAAGACCTTCTAAATCATTTTAAAGACTTAAGAAAGGCCTTAAATTCTGATTATCAAATGTAAGACTTTTTAAGACCCAGCGGGAACCCTGTAGGAGTTAGAAGCATTGTTGAATAAGTGAAAGTCCTGCCTCTGGAAAATATCTGCAAATCATTTACACCAAACCACGATGGCAATCTTTTAAATCAAACACTTTCCATTCAACCAAAAAGACACAAGGTTCAGTACACACACCAAGCCTGACGTAACTTACCTCTGCACAGAGCTGGAAGTAAACCATCACTATGCTGATCTGAGAGCAGGACACCACCAGGATGATGAAAACCAGGAAGAGGAAGCCGAAGAGGTAATAGAACTGATTCTCCCAGATGGCCTACACACACACACACACACACACACACACACACACACACACACACACACACACACACACACACACACACACACACACACACACACACACACACACACACACACACACACACACACACACACACACACACACACACACACACACACACACACACACACACACACACACACACACACACACACACACACCACACACTACACACACACAACCACACACACACCACACACACACACACACACACACACACACACACACACACACACACACACACACACACACACACACACACACACACACACACACACACACACACACACACACACACACACACAATTATTGCACAGCATTGGAAGAGAAGTGATTACAGGACAATGAGAAGTAGTACTCACACTGAAGATGAAAAAGAGCTCGATGAACATGGCACCAAAGGGCAGGATCCCGGCCATCAGGATTCTACAGGAAAGAGACATTTTTGCTTTTTACGAGAAAGTTCAAAGCCTCCAATAAAGAACATGAGTAAATGTCTGTAGACTCACCCTACAAACTTGTTCATGTACCAGCGCTGCTCGGGCACCTGCCGGGGGATCTGGTTAGTGCGCACGGGGTTATCATAAGGCTGCTTGCGGAAGCCGAAGTAGTATCCCAGGTAGACCAGGGGCATGGAGATACCGAACCACATGCAGAGCAGGGCCAGCATGGTGGTGAAGGGGACCTGGTGGGGCAGGGGGCCGAGGGAGAGGTTCAGCAATCCATGATAATCTGACAATCTTTCATTAGTTCAACTGCACACCTACATGGGTTTACTTTGGAATAAAACGGTCCCCCAGGGGCTCTATGTACATTGTTTCTGTATGCTTTCTTTCTTTACACTTTTCTTGTCTACTAGAATTACAGAATTGTTGTCGTTGTTAATCAACTCTAGAATGCACGTAAATCTTTTTGCTAGTTAACTCTAGAATATACTAAAATATTTTGACTGATAAACTCTAGAATTTAGTAAATTGCTTTTTCCTAATAACCTCTAGAATTTACTAAAAATATTTTTCCTTATGAATTTTTATTTAAGTTACATCGCATTTACAATAAAGTAATTATGAGTAATCATGACATGATACTCACTGCCCCAGAAGAGTGCTCCCCCCAGATGAAACAGTTGAGAATGAAGCAGATTCCAAAAACCACGGCGGGATACAGAGTTGCTGTCTGCAGGGAGACAAAACAAACACAACCTCAGCCTTTCTGTTCACACCTCACATTTACACATTAAAGGTTATATAGTTAGGTTACTATTGGCTTACACAAAAGGCTCCTTTCCTCCACCGATGGCCCTTCAGTGTGCGGTACAGTCTTCCAGCAAAGTAGCCCCCAAACACACTGCAGGAGGAACATCCAAAGCAGAGTCAATCAAATAAATACACTTTTTTTTTAAAAACACACTAGCTTTCATTTTCTGGGATTTTTCTTTATGGGGATGGGAAAGCTGAACATGGCCCTTACCCCATGAACATGAAGAGGAAGCAAGCAGTGGTCATCAAGGCTCCTCTACTGGAAGGGGACAGCATGCCCAACATGGCAACAACTATGACACACATGAAACACATGGTGGTTACAACATGTCAAAGATTACACTGACTATGTCACAATGTGTTACCCAAATTCATCTGAATATTTCAGTTTTTAGAAGTCAAAAGGTAACACAGCTGGAGCTCTTTCTCATGTGGTTTTCTGGCAACTTTACCATGACGACAAGTCTCCAGGAAGATGGCCAGGAATAATGTTGAGTCTCACATTGTGTACTTCTGTACCTACACAATTGTTAAAATGCACTGAGTACCTGTATTGTGCTCTAATAACACTTAGAAAATTCACTTCTCACACTCAATGACCGCCATCTTGGCTTCTTAACATCCAGCTGTGATTGGGGTTGCTTCGGTTAACAGAAGAATTAAAATAAAAGTTACACCTGTTTTTTCACTATTTAAGTAATATACCCCTATACTGGTGTCAAAAATAAGCCACCATTAATTTTATAAGGTTAATTAAGCAGACTGTAATGATATGGCACCACAAATGACCGTGCTAGCTTGCTAACTAACAGCGGCATTGCGACTATCGCTGAGGGCAAAGCAGACATATGAGATTTGAGATGCATGGCATTAGTGTTCACAGTGCACGACATCAGTGTAGAGATGTCCCGATCCGATCACGTGATCGGGGATCGGAGCCGATCACGTGATTTTCAAAAGATCGGAATCCGGAGAAAAAAATCGGGGATCGGGAATTTTTTTTTTTTTATAAGATATTTTTATTATTTTATTTAATGTTACAAAACAAAAATGACCATGCTCACGTCTTAAAGTCATCCTGAGGACTTAGTTTTGGTTTAAAATTACACAACATCATGTATGTGTTGCTTCTTTTGGGCTTGTTTTCAGACCTGCTTATTTCTCTCAAATCTGGCAACAGAGTGGGCGCAGTGTCTAATAGTAGCAGTAAGCTAACGAGAGGCTACGTTCAGCTGGTGACTCGGGAGTCGGGACAGAGAAAATGTCAGCAGTTTGGAAGTATTATAAAATTGAAAGCGAAGGCAGTGTAACAGCCAGATGCAATGTTTGCAAGGCGGAGGTTCCGCGTGGTGGAAAGAACAGAGCTACGTTCAACACGACCAATCTAACACGCCACCTGAGAAACAAACATCAACAACAACAACAACACGACGAGTACACAGCGGCCACTCAGGTAACGGCACTGAAGCAACCGACACTTTCAGAGACTTTTAAAAGGAAAGAGAAACTGCCCCAGAACAGTGAAAAGGCCAAAAAAATAACTGCCAAGAGAGCTGAATTCATCGCGTTGGATGACCAGCCGTTATCCGTTACCTTTTTTTTCTCTTAATGCATAAAGATGGGATCGGGAAAAATCTGTATCGGCAGATTGTCAAAATCAAATGATCGGAATCGGATCGGGAGCAAAAAAAGGTGATCGGGACATCCCTACATCAGTATATTAAGGGAAGTATCTGAATTGAGACACAGCCCACTTCTTATATGGTTGCCAAAGGTATAAATAATAAACACCTAAAAAGTAATTTGAGACTATCACTAATTATTTAGAGAATAACTCAACATTTAATGTCAACACATGCAGTAACTGTAGTTTGTTTGAAACAATAACATTGATTTTGGTATAAAAAAAGGGATTTTTCTGCTTCATATTTGCAGGATGAATGAGAGCCTTCGCACCACGACAACATTCCATTGACCCAATGTAACCATGTGATGAAATGATGGGAAAAGAGCTGTGTGGTGTAAAAAGAGATCTACAGGGAAAAGATTATATAGAAAACAAACTCACAGATGACAATTAGGATCATGCATAAGAGCTGGATTCCTGAGCCCAGCAGAGAGCTGAGGATCATGGGATACTGAGGGGGCCTGAAGACATCACCGTGGACATTCTTCCATCCTGACTCCTCCATTGTGTCCTCCTGTGTAGAAAACATAAACATTAGGCTCCAGTGCCTGGAATATACTGAGAAACAATAAGAGGTCCCACTCAAATCAGTAGAACGCAAATCAAATCACTCCACGCTATTATGCCCCTTTCACACCAACGCGGTTCCAGGGCCGGTTCGGAGTTTGAGCCTGATAAGCACTGGCTTTTCCTGTTCACACCGCAGCGGAGCCGGCTCTTTTCCCCGAAAACCGGTTCTTACCAAGCTCGAAAAAATTGTCCGTCGAGAAGCAAGAACCACATACGTCACGCTTACGTCGGAGGGGGCGAGATTAATCTGATCAACAACAACAAAATGCCGCAAATTCTGTTCAGCAACACACACAACTAAGAACCAGGATGGATGCCAGTAAATGTAAGCAGCAGTGGACCGCTGAAGAGACAAATGACCTCCTCAGGCATTGGTCAACGCAAGAGGTACAGAGGAAGTTGGACGGCACAACACGGTCTAAAGCTATTTTCCAGCAGCTGCAGCGGGAGTTGGCCCCGCTGGATACCACCGGACTCTGGAGCAAATAAGCAACAGGCTAAAAAAACTCAAGAAAGACGACCGGGATAATTTGTGTTGTTATGTGAGGGATTTCCGCACAGTTTGGCTTTATGAAGCAGGCACGTAAACGGTTACGTCATGACGCAATGACGCAGCACCACTCGGGCTCTGGGCGGTGTGGACAAAACGGGGGCTGAAAAGAAAAACCGGTTCCGAACCATAAGAGCGCAAGCACGGAGCTAGAACGGGAGCTGCGTTGGTGTGAAAGGGGCATCATTTTTCTTTTCCCAAGGACTTGCTGGAACCAAGCCAACTGTCAGGACTCTATTTACTTACTATGTCATCCTCTCTGTTGTAGTTGGCAATGTCCTTCCTCAGAGTCCTGATAATGATCATACTCAGAATACCTGAAAAGTGAAAGGCAGGGAACATCAGACAATATATATGATATATATAAATATACTTATGAGACAATTGGCCATACAGGATTTTTTAAAATTATTTTTGTTTGTATTCACAATTTTGTCTTATTTTAGTACAAGGGGTTGAGAGCACTTTTAACAAGATAAGAGTAAACCTTTGTTTTTTTACAGTCCACAAATTATTGGTCCAACACAAGGAAACCTAAGTTTTGAATTTGAGGAACATAAAAAAGCATAAAAATCATATAATCAAATGTATATTACATGTGTTTTATTGTTATAATAGCGATTGTATTATTAGATTTGTGGGCTAAATAAATGTTGTTCCATTGATCCCTTAAAAGATATTGCGTGCATTCAGCTTCTGAAAGGCTTACAGACTTATCTTAGATGTCTTTTGATTGTCCTTTAGTAATTACGTTGTATGCAATGTTATGCTTTCTTTATTAAATTGTGCCCCATACAGCTTTTCTTAGAAGGAATCTCAAGCATTATTGGGCATGTGCCAGAGTATTTGCACCCAGCACACAACTGCCTTTATAAAGTGTTTATGGGGCAGTATGGGGTGTTGAAAATAATCGTTTGTACGATGCATTGCGATGCGGACGTGGACGATTCGGTCTCGATGCAGTGACGGAAGATAATCGGTTATAGCGTAGTAACGTTGCTTCCTGATTTTCCGGCCGCGGCTTTACTATAACGTTTTTTTTTTCTGTCACTTTAATATCAAATCGGTCGGTGACGCAGAGATCAGGGAACAGACGTGACAGCGGCACAGTAACACCAAACACGGAGCAGTCTGCTTTATCCACCAACACAAGAACACCAGTCCAGAACCAACAGCAGAAGGACCCGCTCTGAATCACTCCGTGTCGCTGCGGCTCAGACACACAGGGATTTATGTTTTAAAGAAATACTGGCGTTACAATCAAGTCAGGTTTTTGGTGGATTTAATGAAGTCTTGGATTGCAAAGTATGAATGTCCTCAAGCAATTTTCAGACGATATATACGTGTGTAAAGTTTGTGAAGGCAGGAGGAAAAAAGCTTCCGCGATCACCGTCTCCTCTCCGTTCCTCCAAGCCCCGCCCCCTCCCTGAAAATAATGAGTGACAGGCTGATAGTGACCCGATAGAAACTTTATTATTCACTTAATCACTGAGATATAATGAAGCTAACTTAGTCTAATACATTCATGGGATTTATGTAACAGTAAGACAGAGAATGTAAGTGTGCACCCACATGCACTATTTTAGTTGTTATATGCTGTTGTAAATACTCCTGTTGTCTGCTGTGTTCAGACTCAAGTCCTGTGAGTGATGCCACATTCAGGACATTCAGTGTCCTTTTTTTAACAGAAGACCGTTGCTAGAAGCTGCAGCTAGACTGCAGAAGCATTAGTTTTTTGTTTTTGAGGATGGAACACACACAGATATAGGGAGGCTAGACCTATACAATTCATTTATTTTGGTTTATAAATTAATGTCAAGACATTTATGTTATTGATTTCTGAAGCACTTTCTAAATAATAAAAAGAGAGTTCATATGTATTTACTGCATGTATGCATTGATGAAAAATAAGCCATGTGCAGTAATATAGAAAATTGAGGATGCAACGCATTGGTATGAATCGTGATGCATCGGGATATCGAATTGAATCGAAGACAGGACCAGAATCGAATCGAATCGTAAGACCAGTGAAGATGCACAGCCCTAGGCAGTGCTAGTGTTAATTTCGTCAGCTATTTTTTTATTTTGTTTTAGTCTTAGTCCTGTGTTAAATTTCCTTTTTAGTTTTAGTCATATTTAGTCACCTTCATCCTGTTTTTATTTAGTCAAGTTTTAGTCGACTAAAAGTCTGAGCATTTTAGTCTTATTTTAGTCAAAGAAAACAGTAACTATTTTAGTCAAGATTTAGTTGACTAAAAGTCTGAGCATTTTAGTCTTATTTTAGTCAAAGAAAACAAATTATTTGAGTCTACTTTTTGTCAATGAAAACTGTTGAGTCTTTTTTAGTCATCAGATTATATAGAACATTTCAGTCAAACTGGTCTAGCCAAAACCAATAATTTGTCATTTTAGTATATATAAATAAATAACATTATATCTTGTCTAGAGATGTCCCGATCCCGATCCCCGGATCGGATCGGCCCCCGATACTGGGTGGATCGGGATTGGCAGATCCAATTAAATGTCATGGCCGATCCATAGTTAATATTTCCCATGATTCCATTGTTACGTTGTTTGTCGTTGTTGTTCAATTGCATCAGCCGCCATTATCGAGTTGGAAAAGTGGAACGGACACATATCGTTAGCTAGTTAAAATGTCTGCAGTTTGGCATCATTTTAAAATAACTACAAGTGAGTCGCCGACTGCGACATGCAAAGTCTGTGGTGTGGAAGTCTCACGAGGTGGTGCTAATAGGGTCTCCTACAACACCACAAACCTAATAAAACATCTTAAAAAGCACCACCCCGACGAACACGCCGCCTACTGTAAAGCGACAGCGTCTGCGACTGATGGACTCCATCAACAAACACTGCGGGACAGCTTGAAACGAAAGGCTTTACTTCCTCGAGACTCCGAGAGATTTCGCAAGATTACTGAGCTGATTGTGGAGTGCATAGCAGGGGACGACCAGCCAATTTCACTTGTGGAAAACTCCGGTTTTTGTCGTCTAATAAATTATTTGGGTGCCTTTCTATTTCTTAATGTATACGAAATTAAATGCTGTTTGCCAACACAAAAAGTGATATCGGAAATCGGTATCGGAAAACCGGTATCGGGAAATATCGGGATCGGATCGGAACCTATATGAAAATATCGGAATCGGATCGGAAGCTAAAAAATGAGATCGTGACATCCCTAATCTTGTCCTTATTTGATGAAAAACACAGGTTGAATGATTAAGAAGCTTTGCAGAGAGTATCTGGTCAGGTTTGTGCCGTTTTTACCAGCTGTGTTGGGGGGGGGGTAATTCGGTAAACGCAAGTGCGACCACTGCTCCCAAGCCCTGTTGTTGCTATTTTTTTTCTTGTTAAATAAGGTTAGTTAGACCATGAGTTAGACCCGAGTCTTCCTGACAGTTCACAGTGTGCCGCTGCCCGGTGTAATTCAAATCTACCGCCGCGCGCAGCACAGACACACAGCTGCTGCCCTGCCGCAGCACCGGAAATGGAACTGCTGGGAGAAAAACTGACTATCAGAGATGTAACGTTATCTTTGATAATATTTCGTCTCCTCATTTTTCGTCAACGAAAGTAAAGACAGATTTTGGCATAGTTTTTATTTAGTAAACTACATTTTCGTCTCGTCACTTTTCGTCAACGATATTGCATGATGATTTCGTTGCAGTTATTGTTTACTGCCGTTGGTGCCGTCTCGTCTCGTTTTCGTCATGGAAAAAAAGGTCGTTGACGAACATATTTCGTCATAGTTTTAGTCAACGAAATGAACACTAGGCAGTACCTGTGCTGATAATACACAATCAACCACTATGCCTCCAATTAATGATCATGTAGGATTTATTATTCAGCACACCTTGGTAACAGTAGAACTGGACAGGTAAGAACACATTTGGAGCTGACTGTTCTTACTTTTTTCTCTTAACAGAAAGCATACGAGACATTTAGGAGAATGTTGCAGTATGAGGCCATACATATAGATCGACATGACTTTAACAAGAGTAAGTTGTAAACAAAGCACAAGGCTCATGGTATGCGTTTAAATCTCACCAATTAAAAGGCAGTTTTATACATAAAATGTGTATGTACTATTTGTGATTTCTAATGACCTGCAGTACTTTATTGTGTTTATAAGGCCATTTGAGAAATGACAGTAGCACTGAGCAGGATCTGTCAAAATTTGGACATACCAGACAGGAAGAAGACGACCACCACAGAGTTGACGATGGAGAACCAGTGGATCTGAACATCGCTCATGGTCAGGTATGTGTCCCATCGAGACGCCCACTTCACCTCACTCTCCTGCACAGAGGACATTAGAGGCTCAGCATTCCTTCCTTTACATGTTGTAGTATCATTTTTAATCTTTAATTATTTCTAAGCTGTATCATCTTAGAAAACTAAAACAGCTGGACAAAATGCTGTAATGTTGACATCTGACCTTGTTGCTTTGAAACCATAATTGCTCAACAACAAAGGTATACTGTATAGCAGGTGTCTCAGACTCCAGGCCCGCGGGCCAGACGCGGCCCGCGACACAGTTTCTCATGGCCCCGTTGTTGATATCATGTAATAGTGTTAATCTGGCCCGTGCGTTTACGTTTTCAAATTTTTATTTAATTTTTGGATTGATCCCGCTGCTGGCAGGGAACTGCTGCGCGGAGTTCCCTCGCCCCTCCTCCCTCCGAGGGAACTCCGCCACGTCAATAAAATGCGCGCAGCGGAATCAATCACAGAGTGATCCAAAAGTGACACAGAGTGGAAGGAAAATATATCGCCCAGTCATGTCTACATCAAAACTTTCAGGGAAAAAAAAAGTCGCTGATGACCACAGAAGATTTCAGGAGAAGTGGGAGACTAAATATTTTTTTGTCGAGTACAGGGGAAACGCAACGTGCCTTATATGCAGGGGTGCACATAACTTTTTTGCCCTGGTTCTCAAAGGAGCACCTGGAGATGTTGCTTGGTGCTCATCCTTAAAATGAAATAAACCGTAACTTTTGAGGGGGTCTTGACTTTATTTGCCAGACACACGGCACTGAACACACATGCAGAGGTGAACACAGAACACACATGCAGAGGTGAACACAAGACAACATTAGCACGACCAGTAATCCTACAAGCATCACTACCCTCCTGACTGTTCTCCTCACTGTCTTCCTCTCTGTCAGACATGGTAGCTGATGATGTAGGCCTACTACTTTCTCTCTGGTTGAGTCTGCGATTAGCTGCTCGCATCCACAAGTCAACAGCTGGGTTTGGGTCGAAAGTCTCTGTTGTCATCTTAGACAAGTGGATGTAATCAAATAAGTATGTGAACATAACCAATAACCTACCATAGCCAATAACAAATTAATGTAACTTATTTGATTTTTGTTGTTCATATCTTATTTTACCTTAACATTTATTTATTTATGCTTTTTTTTTTATCTCCAGTTTTAAAGGATATTTTTGGTTACTGTCCTATAGTATACATTGGAATGATTTCAAACCTGTTTATCCCAATAATTATAAAGGAGTGCCTTGGAAATATGTGTTTACATAAATTGTGATCAAAACGTTTGAGACCCACTGAGACAACTTAGACTAAAGTGAACTATCTAAACACTCCGAGTCCTTTACCTCACTGAGCTGTAGTTATCAGCCTCTCAGTCTGACTGGAGAGGACTCTCCCTCCACATTATTGTAGAAACATCTTCTTCTTATATCCGTTAGAGCAGCTAGCACCAGATACTAATAACAACAGCGTGCAGTTATGTGCAGCCCTGCTTATATGCACAGAGAAAATCGCTGTATACAAGGAGTATAACGTCAAACGTCACTACTCAACTAAACAGAGTGCAGAGTATGCAAAATACCTGGGAGACGAGAGAGAGAAAAGAGTCACAGAGCTAAAACAAAATTCTATGGAAGCAACCAAATCTCTTCAAGAAAGGAAGCAATGAGGCTGATTTAGCAGTGGAAGCTAGCTATGTGGTGAGTGAGATGATTGCTAAGGCAGGAAAGCCGTTTACGGAAGGCGAGTTTATAAAAAAGTGCATGTTGCAGGCTGCAAGTATAGTCTGTCTGGAAAAGAAGGGTCAGTTTAACAACATCAGCGCATTTCTGACTTATCAAGTGACATATATGATCAGCTGTGCGACAAAGCCAAACTTTTCCGTGCATACTCTGTGGCTCTTGATGAGAGCACGGACATCACTGACACCGCTCAGCTCGCAATGTATGTCCGTGGTGTTGATGACAAGTTTGAAGTGACAGAGGAGTTGCTTACAGTGAAACCAATGCATGGCCAGACCACCGCTCAGGAGATATTCCAGCAACTGTGTGATGCCATTGCATCTGCCATGGTCTGCCATGGAAGAGGTTTGTTGGAATTACGACCGACGGAGCGCCATCAATGACAGGGAGGAAAAATGGGCTGGTGGCACTTGTTCAAATAAAACTGGAGGAGGAGGGTGTGGAGGAGGCTATTGCTCTGCACTGCATTATCCATCAGCAGGCCCTTTGCAGCAAATGCTTGAAGTTTGACAATGTGATGTCTATCGTTGTGAAATGCATCAACCATATCAGATCCAGGGGCTTAAAGCACCGCCAGTTCCGTGCTTTTTTGGAGGAAATTGAGTCAGAATAGGATGTGCTCTTCTTCACAGAGGTGCTTTGGCTCAGCAGGGGACACGTCCTGAAGAGGTTTTTTGAGTTGAGAACAGAACTGAAAGTATTCATGCTGGAGAAGGGTGGGATGGCTGTTCCCGAGCTGAGTGATCCCAAATGGCTCATGGACTTAGCTTTTCTTGTTGACATCACACAGGAGCTGAATGCACTGAATAAGAAGTTGCAGGGCCAGGGCCAGCTTGTCAGTGCAGCATATGACAATGTCAAAGCATTCTCTACAAAACTGGTGTTATGGAAAGCCTTGCTCCCTCAGAAAAACCTCTGCCATTTCCCAGCATGCAAGGCTCTCATGGACAAGGGCACAGCATTCAGTGGTGAGAAGTATGTTGATGCCATTGTGAAGCTACAGGAGGAATTTGATCAGCGGTTTGCAGACTTCAAGACACACAGAGCCACTTTCCAAATGTTTGCAGACCCCTTCTCCTTTGATGTGGAAAATGCCCCTGGTGTGCTTCAAATGGAGCTCATTGACCTGCAGTGCAATTCTGAGCTCAAAGCCAAGTTCAGGGAAGTGAATGGGAAAGCAGACAAGCTTGGACAGTTCATGAGAGAATTACCCCCCTCCTTCCCTGAGCTTTCCAGGATGTTCAAGCGGACCATGTGCCTTTTTGGGAGCACATATGTGTGAACAGCTCCTCTCCACCATGAACTTCAATAAGTCAAAGTACAGGTCCAGACTGATGAACATCTTCAAGCCATACTAAGGGTTTCAACTGCTTCCTCCCTCAAACCAAATGTGGCTCAGCTGTGTGAGAGGAAGCGCTGCCAGGTCTCTACCAGCAAGGAGTAGGCAAGAGCAACTGTAAATAGTTATGTTGTGAAGAACCGTTCATGTTAAGACGATGTTGAAGAACTGTTAATGTTGTATTTTTTAATACATTTTTTGTGGAATACTTGAAGCGGCCCAGACTTGCCCAGACTCTACCTCCAGCGGCCCCCAGGTAAATGGAGTCTGAGACCCCTGCTGTATAGGGTGCAGTCATAAATAGTCACTCTGGCACAAACTGGATTTGTTTTTATTGGAATGTGATGTTCTGATATTGAGGGGCAGCTCTCTCAAAGAGCGGCAGAGCGCCAAGCATTCAGCTAAACGTTTTACTAGCTTACATTTCCTCTAACTCCTAATGCTATAGCCTAACTTTTCTAATTTATTTTCATAGGCATAATGTTACCACCTGTAAGCTATCATGTCATACATTGTACATTACATTGTCACCTCATTTACAAGAAAGAGGCACAATATTATTGATGTACACTGAATATACATATTGATGAGAATGATTTAGTTGTGCATTTAAATGTATTGTGTATTTATATAGAAATAGAATGCTCTCTATTTCTTACAACAATTATCTTGTTTTAGTGAAGAGCGTCAGGTTGGATAAACAAACGCACAGACAGTCCAGGGCTCGAGCTTAAGGACGTCCCGTCGTCGAAAAAAATAGTGTCGGGGAGGATAACAAATAATATAGGGACGAATTTGGGACGAGTTAAAATAAAAATACCCTGCTAACTATACTACAAACGGCGATGAAAATGAAACCGACTGCACGTTTGGTTATTAAACCTCATTGTCAACATAAACACACAAAACATTTAGCAACCCGCGAAATACACACACACATACAAACACACACACACACCGAATTCCTGGCCCGCAAATTTGCGGGTCTAGCTATGTACTGAGTGTGTGTATTTCGCGGGTTGAGTGATGTACAATGACATCCCGTGGAGGAATTCTGAAATGTTTTACCGTTAATCACAAAAACGCACAGCAGAACCAGACCCTGGAGCGCCGGCCTCTTTATTTACTTACTCCTCTTCATCCCCTATGGGTAATAAGGCTGAGAAGAGAACCCTCCATCGTATTTAGTCCTTAGCAATATGCTGCCGGGGCTCGGTACCCATGTAGGGATGGGTACCGAGCCCCTGGCCGGAATTATTAAAGACAATGGTAACGTTAAGCTCCGACGTTATCGGACTTTTTATCGGTACTGGAGACATTTTAAAAATATATGTCATATGTATTATTGCTACATACACATTATATCGCAGTTTTAGTTTCACCAACTCCGTTTCTAACATGCAATAAGACTACAACATGCGTCTATGATGCGTCGATCTTTGCAATCCAGACGAGATCTCTCTCTCCCGTCTGTGTGCGAGGGGGCGGGGCCGTTTGTAAAGGTCTCCTGACTGTGTTACAGACTGTCATCCTGGTTAGTGGTTACTCTGGGTTCTGTCTTCAGGACACAGTGTTGGATTTTTTTGTTAATTTGATGGGACTTGATTGGATTCAATATTAGAGTAATTTTCTCGTTTGTGTGTTTGTTTAAATATATTTGGCCTTTGTTTATGTGATTGAATGATTTACTCAAGTAAAAAGGTTGATGAATTATCATCTAATGATTTGTATGATGTTTTATTTATGTTAAAGGTCACTTTGAATGATTTTAACTAATGATAATGTAGAAAAACTAACAGTTTAAATTCGGGAAGGTCCACATTAATTTCGGGACGGCTTAGATTGTATTTCGGGACGGTTCCGGGAGGATGGGGAAAAAAGTTAGTCGAGAGCACTGAGACAGTCACCCCTTCTATTGTTTAGATTTTGTAGCACTCTAGCAGACTCTTTAAGTGCTAAGATTTGAAGTTAAATAGTAAATCCCTTCAGTGTTTCAGTCTGACTCCTTGTTACAGATGATTAAAGTCCCTGGGAATCCATGGAGCAGTCACTGACCTCCCAGTGGACGGAGTAGGTGAAGAGGACTCCGTTCTCCTTGGTCGGGTCAATCTCCTGTGCGGCGGAGCCACTGGCTTCAGGCAAGGTGCAAGTCTTGTCCTTTTCCACAGGCTTCAGATCTGTGAATAAATACAAAACTGGGTAAGTACAGAGTGAGGGTAACCATATCTCCTTTACTCCCACTTTATAGTTTTAAATCATCATAGGTCGAAAACATTACACAACCTACCATCTACTTTTACACTTTGGGGTACAACCTCAAAGCGCACCACCCTGTAGTTGTGAACATCCCCCTGCTCCAGCTTCTCCCTGTGGAAGTACAGGATGAAGGACAGGTGGTTGTGCAGGTAAAACTGTGAGGGAGAAGAGAACAACTAAATTAGTATACTTTAAAAACACAGACAGAATGATCATTTTAGTAAATATTTTAGGGCGCGCAAACACTTGTGATCAATCTGGAAACCTTAAAGTGTTAATTAAAATAAATAACGTAGATAAATCACAGACACACACACCTTGTTGTTGTCGATAAAGCCCAGTCTGTATCCGTGTTCAAACTGGATATCCTTCTTCTGCTCCTCCTCCCCTGCTGCCTCTCTGTTGGGGTAAAACTCTAACCTGGTGGCAACTGGCAGGTTGTCTGCAATACTGAGTCACAGAAATGTTCACTTTTAGTTTGCATATTGAAAAATATCTCATTTCCAGAAAATCACATTATTACAAAGATATGATAACAGATGTTTCAACTTCATTCTGAGATTAGTTAGTCCTGCTAAACAAAACGTGTAAATATTTGAAACACTGGTTTGCCACAGAGATTATTTTCTGCAATATTCCATAAAGGGATTTTGTTGAGGGATCCCTTGAGATGCTATATACAGTGGGGCAAAAAAGTATTTAGTCAGCCACCAATTGTGCAAGTTCTCCCACTTAAAAAGATGAGAGAGGCCTGTAATTTTCATCCTAGGTACACTTCAACTATGAGAGACAGAATGGGGGGAAAGAATCCAGGAAATCACATTGTAGGATTTTTGATGAATTAATTGGTAAATTCCTCGGTAAAATAAGTATTTGGTCACCTACAAACAAACAAGATGTCTGGCTCTCACAGACCTGTAACTTCTTCTTTAACCAGTTAAGCCCGAAGGTCCCCCCAGTGGAACCCTCCCACAGTTTTTTTTCTCTCACATGTCTCAGGGCTTCTTAACATTTATGAAACTATTAATGTTTCATACCCTTTTAAAGGTAAGAAACTCCGCTAACAGACAATAAGAACAATTGTTAGCTAAAAAAAACACAAGAGTAATACCAAGCCTTTGAATTAGCATTGAGCGAAAAAATGCTAACTAATGCTAACGCTTTTTTACACACAACACACGGTAGAAATGCCCTTATTACTATCTTAACTACACAAACAAGATATACGATTTAAAGCTGAGACTCCACAGATTCCACACATGTAATGTCATCACTGTCCGACCTCGAATTCCTGGAGATATCAGCCAGAAAAGAGAAAGTAAACAACATCCGGTTTCAAAAACATTACAATAATTACGTCTTACCTTTTTTGATTTGTGATCAAAAGTTGTGTTCAACGGAATAAAAACGCATCTCAAGGTTAATCCAATGTCTTTGTGTCACGTAGAATTTTTTACTGATAATCAATCATCATATTTATGGCAATATACTCGGTATAAAGTATTGCCGTCCAGGCTTGCACTTTCAGATATGCTTAGTTTGCTTCTCTATTACGTCCTCTATGGTAATGTTTACGTAGATTTGGGAACTGCCCATCGATTCTATTGGTTCTGATGGTTAAGAAAAAGGTGTAAATCACACGAATCGACCAATGGGTTCCAGAGATATGGTCCTGCGCAAATTATAAAGAATGCCAGCCAGCGTGCCAACATTACGCAGCCCACTTCATTTATTGTTTACAGCGTAAAGAAGTAGGAAATGCAGCAGGACCCAGAGCACACGGAGCACAGAGCGGACAGCAGATAACGGAATTGCAGTTTTATTGCTTATAGATTATCAGAACATTTCAAAGGGGACACAGCCCCATTGGATATTAATCTATGGATTAACTACATCATCGTTTTTATCGTTTTAATGCCATTGAAGACCAGTTTAGACCAGACAACGAGGAAGGTAAGTCATTGTTAGCCTAGCGCATTAGCGCTAGCGCCATTTGTTTTGATGTACGTTTTTGTTGATAACGTCGCGAGTTTGTATCTTTCAGTGTTGGGCTGTTCAGGTGGGCACCGTTAGATTCTGTGTCTCCTTGCGATCATAAACAATGTGTTGGAGGTGCAGCTAGGATAAGTAATAAGGGAGCGAGGAGTGATTTTCGGTGCTGTAATAGGTTAGCATTTTTCGCTCGGGGCTAATTCAGAGGCTCACTGTAAGAGTAGGCCTATGTTTTATTTTTATTATTTTTTTATTTATTTTTTTTCACAACAGTTGTATTTGGATGGAATGAATACCTATAGTGATCATTCAAAGTAATAAAATGATTTTTACAGTGAAAAAGTTCAAATGGAACCGATGGTTCCCAAATTACCCAGAGGTGAGTCCGCTTAGACTTTATTTTTCTAAACCTCTCTAAAAAGGTCAAATTTAACTTGTTTTGCATCAATCTTGATACAGGGTACTTATTATATGTTATAGTTTGGATTCCTAAAGCTTTTAGTCTACTAACCCATCATGCAAGGGTGGTTTTCACGATAAGTAAAGTTTTTTTTTTTTAGGTGGACATTAGAATTTACATGTTTTTACTATGTTCCATCTGAATTTACTTTAAAATAAAAACATCTATATTGATTCTGACACTTCTACATCCAACTCACAGATGTAACCTTGCTTTGAGAAAAATAATTATTAATTTACCCCTTTTAGAAGTGAAGATATATCATTTGTTGTGTTAGTGGCATTTTCGAGCCTGAAACCTGAAAAACAGGCTCAGGGCTTAACTGGTTAAGAGCCTCCTCTGTCCTCCACTTGTTAACTGTATTAATGGCACCTTTTTGAACTAGTTATCAGTATAAAAGACACCTGTCCACAACCTCAAACAGTCACACTCCAAACTCCACTATGGCCAAGACCAAAGAGCTGTCAAAGGACACCAGAAACAAAATTGTAGACCTGCACCAGGCTGGGAAGACTGAATCTGCAATAGGTAAGCAGCTTGGTGTGAAGAAATCAACTGTGGGAGCAATTATTAGAAAATGGAAGACATAAAAGACCACTGATAATCTCCCTCGATCTGGGGCTCCACGCAAGATCTCACCCCGTGGGGTCAAAATGATCACAAGAACGGTGAGCAAAAATCCCAGAACCACACGGGGGGACCTAGTCAATGACCTGCAGAGAGCTGGGACCAAAGTAACAAAGGCTACCATCAGTAACACACTACGCCAGGGCCCGTCTGAAGTTTGCTAGAGAGCATTTAGATCAGTCGACCGCGGGGGCAATGATCGTGAGTCATTCATAAAAAAAAAATCCAGCGCCGTTCAAATAGACAAAACAGGTTTTGATCCCTCCTCCCTTGGCCTCCCTGCCACTTAATTCAGGAGTTTACTTGATTGACAGAAAAAGCGACCTATCGCTTTCCAGTCTGTTAACCCAGAATGCAAAGCGATACAAAATCAGTCAAGTGCCGGGAAAACTCAAATTAAGTTAAAGAGACAAACAACAAAATGAGTGCGGGACCGAGCAAAAAGCTAAAAACATACCACTTCCACCCAGAATGGGAGGAAGAATATTTTGTTGTGATGTCACATTCAAAGGTTATTTGCCTTATTTCAGTGTTCTTACACCTTTTCCAAAGTCAAATTCAAGCACTTTTCAAGCATTTTCGAGGTGCATTTTCAAGCTTTTCAAGCATCTTACAGCTGTTGTAAATTACATATTTATATACACATACTTATACTCAAATGATTATTTCCCTACCTCACATTAAATCAGATGTTCTTTATGCTATAAACAACCAAATGTGTGTTTCGTGATAGTATTCTACACGAGGATGACAAATTAAAGAAAATAAAACTAAGTGTAATATTTCAAAATGAGTGATCTGTACGTAGACTGGGCCTCCCATATAACCTGGCTGAGCCAATATACAACAATCAGCCAAATAACTTTTCAATACATTATTGATTACTATTTTTGAGGTACTTTTAGTTTGGCAGTGAACATACTGTAAGTCAGAGGTAAATGGTGTACTTTTGCTCCACTACATGTATTTAATACCTTTAGTTACTTTACAGATGTGGATGAATGATGTGAAATATAATCAAGTGTTGAATCAGACTTTAGTTCCACCTGGAGTAAATCCACCAGCTACCCTGCAGTATACAAAGTCATTCAGACTAGCTGCACCTTTACCAGCTTTGAGAACACTTTCATGATCAATCATTATAAAACATATCATATATATTATTCTGAAATGGACCAATCTGCACAAGGACTACTTTTACTGTCTTAGCTACTTTCACTATATTTTGATGAGAATACTTTTCTACTTTTACTTGAGTAACATTTTGAATGCAGGACTTTTACTGTAACAGAGTATTCCTACACTCTGGTACTTCTACTTTTACTGAAGTACAAGATCTGAGTACTTCTACATTTACTCAAGTACAAGATCTGAGTACTTCTCCTTTTCCTCAAGTACAAGATCTGAGTACTTCTACTTTTACTCAAGTACAAGATCTGAGTACTTGTACTTTTACTCAAGTACAACATCTGAGTACTTATTCCACCTCTGGTAGCGTATTAGCCTGAATTATAGCCACAAAATCACGCAGAGCTGCATAAAAATAGACTCACAAAGGTAACTAATATTTACAAATGTGTACAATGATTTGTAGGTAATTTTGACTACTCAAGACACCTGACTTATACATCTTCAAAGGAAGACTGTGTTCATTCACAGCAAGCATAACAACAGCCGGTGTTTCTTGTGAGTGTTTCCCCGGTACACAAACGCAAAAATACACAAACCCACTCGCGAGCTTCCCCCAGACCAGTAATACAAACGAAAATGTGTCTTCGGGTCAATGTGACTGATTTCGATAGATCAAGTCAGATTTGGTTTAGGCACGAAACATACTACCAGTAGAAATACATTGCTTTCAAAATCGCTCTGTGTCGAATCAATAGATTATATTTCGTGACTATAACACGAAATGCCGTGAGTGCTTAATCCTCTGAACACCACAGGATGGCGACTGTAAGGCACATATTAACATAGGTACGCTCCTCTGAAATGATTGTCCCCTGCAATTATTATTATCCCTCAATCGAGTTCGCTATTCAGCTAGCTAACGTTAGCTTAAACAAACGTAACATGCCACGTTAGCCTAATCTAAAATGCTACTACGGCGTACCTTTCATGTGGCTCGTCAGCGCAGACTCTCGCATCGTTATTTGTTGCAAACTTTGCAGGAGGCTACTCGTGGGCTTGACCCTCGTCTTAGCCATGGCTTGTATTTGTCTTCTGCTAGCCAACGCTCGTTGAAACTGCAACCTCCTGGCACACAGTCATCTATCACACGTAACACAAACACTTGCAGGTCGCGCGCATAGCGCGGGAAGGTGCAGCGGAGCTGTTTTATGTAGAAGCGAAGCAATTATTTTCTTTTAATCTAAAAAGCGAACTATTCAGTCAGACAGCAATTTATTGTAAAAGTAAAGCATTTACATTTTCAAGCACTTTATCTCAATTTCAAGCACCATTCCCAAAATTCAAGCACTTTCCCAACCTTGAAAACACCACGTCAAATTTCAAGCATTTTCAAGGATTTCAAGCACCTGTACGAACCCTGCTTATTTGTAAAGCAAGCGTCGCTCTGCCAAAGAAAGGTAATGTGGAGAGGCATTATCGGAGTGTTCACAAGGCATATGACAGCGACTTCCCTCCGAGTAGCGAGTTGAGAAAGAGAAAGGTCATGTATTATTGCTACACAAACATTATCTCGCAGTCTTAGTGTCGCCAACTCGTTTCTAACATGCAAAAAGACAAACAAATGCGTCTATGGTCGGTGTATTTTCTACCTTTCCAATCGAGACGAGATCTCTCTCTCCCCCGTCTGTGTGCGAGGGGGCGGGGCAGTTTACACACACGGCTGCTACATGCAGCAACCATAGGCAGCAACACACGGTGGGGATAGCGGAGAGAAGCGCTCCAAGGTGTGGTTAAATGTTACCCGTCTTGAGGTGGACAATGCTCCTTGCCAAGAGTGTTTAGCATGTAAGGGCGGTAACACGAGCAATTTGTCTAAACATTTAGCCAAAGTGCACCACATTCAGACGGAGGAATGCACCGGGTTCGACTGTCTTTCTAGTAGCTCTGTAGCCCCCCCATCCACGAGTAACGTTTCCACGTCAGGTGTTATGTATGCTAGTCAGTGGCGTTTTCTCCCGGAGGCCAAGGGAAGCCAGGCTTCCCCTGTTTTTTCGGATTGTAGTTATAATTTTAATAAATAAATAAAAACACTTTGTTTAGTTTCGATAATTCTTTGTTGTGTGTTGCTGCCGGTCCATCTCTCCCCCATTCTCATTGAGTATTTTACAAATAGTGAATATATAATAAAAATAGTGCCCCTCTAGATGTTATGGTGAAACAGTAGATTGCACTCACTGTTGCGAGAGGAGGCCAGCTGAAATTGGCTTCCCTTGGTGAAAAAAAATGGAGGGATTGACCAATCAGATGAGGCTCACGTGATGCCCCTGCCAACCTGTGATTAGTCAAGGCCATGCCAAGGGAAGCCAGAGGCGGCTGGCTTCCCTTGCCTCACAATCCAATCAAATCGCATCAACTTAGTGTTGCAGTGACGCGTCCTAAAATCCGGAAGTAAGCTGCTCTCGGTTTCCCTCGACAAAAAAGCAATGGGATTTCTCCATAGGATTTTGGAAAATAGCTCGAAATAAGGTCAGTGGAAAACGAACCTGTTAGATAAATGCACGTTTTGTTCAGTTGGATAATATCCACATGTCTACCCTACTTTTATAATTTTCGAATCATAAATCTAATCGATAGAAGATAGATAGCGCCACTGCATCACTCTCACCGCCGTTAGAAAGTAGCAAGCAACTGAAGCAAGTGCAATTATGGAGGGTGGAGATTTGGAGTATTTCATCAAAAGTAATTGTACTAAACTTCCGCTACAGCAGCATCTAAAATACAATCTGATGACAGGCCAATGCCCAAACTGGAGCTGTGTACAGCGAGGAAAAAAGGAACGAATCGGACGTAAAACGTTAAAGGTCTCCTGATTTAGTTTGTGAATGAATGCTTATTAGAGTTTTGTCTGGAGAGTGCGTGCGGACCTGTCGGTTAGATAACAGGCGTGTGTAAGTCCTGCATCTGATACAAATGTGTGTAAAATGATACTGGCTGCTGTAATCACTCATCTGGTTACGTTATTACATTGACCACCACACCCCCGACCCAAAAGAAAGGACGTATTATTGGCTTCCATTAATTTTTTTCCCACGCCACGCTACTAATGCTAGCAGCAACACACGGAGTTAACTCAATTATACAAACATGGGTTAATGATTAGAGGTAACTGAGTTATTTATTTTGTTAAAGTTTCAGCTATTCTGTTTACAGTTCTGTCATCACATTATTTAATACGATTTGTTAAAACATTGTTGTTTCTTTTGATGTGAAATATTATTTATTTTATTTAAATAAACAGCAATGTTAAAGGTGGGGTAGGTAAGTTTGAGAAACCGGCTCGAGATACACTTGTTGTTATATTCCATGGAATGCTCTTAACATCCCGATAGCAATGAATATCTTAAGTGCTTTGACAAAAAAATCCATAAAAAAATGTCATCTGTGGAAGTCGTAGTACTGTAAAAAGCACGACCAATCATTTTAGCCGGCCTGGCTAAAGTAACTGGATGGCCTACCTGCCTGTCAGCCCTGTCAGCCTGTGCACAAACTTATCTCGTGCCCTCATTGGTCATGTGCGCGTTCGTGTGTGTTGGAAGAGGGGCTCTGTAAGGTGGCAGATTTGTTACGGCTGTGTATTTGTAAAAATTCTAGCGCACTCGAGCTGGTTTCTCCAAAATTACCTACCCCACCTTTAATTTTGTTCACAATTTGTTAAGTTAATTTAATAATATATGTATTTTTGAATCAAGTATTCATCTTTATTGTCTTCATTGTTAGTTTCCACATGCCTAAAACAACCTCAAGCTAAATCTAAAAGTTGATGGCTAAATAAGAGCGCTTGAGAAATTGTGCAAGGCATACAGTAATAGTCTGAATAGTCGATTAATCGTTTCATTAATCGATAGATTAATCGATTATCAAATGAGTCCTTTGTTGCAGCCCTATTATCCCATGTATAAATAAAACGTGTTATTCAGCAACCCTTGCCATTTGGGATTTTATTTTTAGTTGGTAGACCTCGGTGAGCTGGTCATTTCAAAAATAGCTCACCAGCCAGAAAAAGTGTGGGCACCCCTGATTTAGATGATCCAGTAGAGGATTGGGAGAATGGCATATGGTCAGATGAAACCAAAATAGAACTTTTTGGTAAAAACTCAACTAGACGTGTTTGGAGGAGAAATAATGCTGAGTTGCATCCAAAGAACACCATACCTACTGTGAAACATGGGGATGGAAACATCATGCTTTGGGGCTGTTTTTCTGCAAAGGGACCAGGACGACTGATCCGTGTAAAGGAAAGAATGAATGGGGCCATGTATCGTGAGATTTTGAGTGACAGCCTCCTTCCATCAGCAAGGGCATTGAAGATGAAACGTGGCTGGGTCTTTCAGCATGACAATGATCCCAAACACACCGCCCGGGCAACGAAGGAGGGGCTTCGTAAGAAGCATTTCAAGGTCCTGGAGTGGCCTAGCCAGTCTCCAGATCTCAACCCCATAGAACATCTTTGGAGGGAGTTGAAAGTCTGTGTTGCCCAGCGACAGCCCCAAAACATCACTGCTCTAGAGGAGATCTGCATGGAGGAATGGGCCAAAATACCAGCAACAGTGTGTGAAAACCTTGTGAATACTTACAGAAAACGTTTGACCTCTGTCATTGCCAACAAAGGTATATAACAAAGTATTGAGATGAACTTTTGTTATTGACCAAATACTTATTTTCCACCATAATTTGCAAATAAATTCTTTAAAAATCAGACAATGTGATTTTCTGGATTTTTTTCTTCTCATTTTGTCTCTCATAGTTGAGGTATACCTAGGATGAAAATTACAGGCCTCTCTCATCTTTTTAAGTGGGAGAACTTGCACAATTGGTGGCTGACTAAATACTTTTTTGCCCCACTGTACTTCTGAGTAGGTCTACAAAAATACATCATCACTGCACCACTCTAATCATCATGGCAATAGGTGAATATTAGCATTGTTGGGGACTCTCCTTGTAACAATATTGTTATTGTAACAGATAGGAAGGGATGCTCACAGGTGCACATAATACTCCTCCTGGATTCGCTCAGCAACCAGCTTGCTCTCTTCTACGTTGAGCTTTTTCACGTTGCATACCATCTCACATTTCTTGTCCTTGTTCATATCCACATTGTAGAGGGTATTCACAATACGGTCTCCGCGTAATACCTCACCTTTCAAAAACAACAACATGTTTACACATTTTTCATTACAGCAACATGTAAGATGAGAGTGCTTTTCTTAATTAGTTTGAGGTTAAATGAGGCGAGTATGTCGGGAAATGTCCCAGAGCATGATCCACACTTGTCAGCAGCAGTAAACTCACCTAAGTTCTCTCCCTTGTAGAAGATAGAATCGGGCTTACAGAAAGGCAGAGAGTAGTATTCATAGGGAAGCTGGGTGCGAGAGCTAGTCAGCTTCACGGCCTGAAAAGCAAATGAGGAGAATGACTGTGTCAAAGATAAGGTCATATGCAAAACTACCCTCACAACACCTTGGTTTGAATCACATTGGAAACTGTACTTTGTGTGAGGGCTTTCCAACCATTATCAGTAAGGCCAGTGTTTTGTATTAGCTTGATGCAGAGGTGGGAGTAAGTCCTACATGTGCAAGTCATGAGCAAGTCTCAAGTCTTGACCTACTAGTATCAAGCAAGTCCCAAGTCACTGTGATGAGTCAAGCAAGTCAAGTCAAGTCATTGCTCAGGTCAAGCAAGTCAAATCAAGTCATACAAAATTCTGATGAATAAGCCCAGTTTCCGAATTTAAATCAGTTAAAAGACAGTGGTTATGAAAATGGATTTAACCCACACTATGATCTTCATTACATACACAGTTAATCATTTGAAATCTAATTTAGACCGATGACAATCATATTAGATTCATATTAACCCTAGAACTGCAGACAATATAGCTAGGACTCAAAAAGTCTGTTCAAAAAGGCAGAATTCCAGGTAAGAAAATCATATATGGCATTTGCCATTACACATATTTAATTTAAATGTCTGTTAACACTAGAACCGCCAACAGCGTCAGCAGCACCTACATAGATATCATTTTCACATCATTTAATTTGTTCCTCTTCATAATTTCCTTATAAACTAAGTAGGACGATTTAAAACTCACTTAATTGGGTTAATTTAGAAATTGCTTCAGTTTATCATCATAATAATGCATTTGATTTATATAGCGCTTTTCACAACTCAAAGACGCTTTACAGTATGAGGGAGGGTAGACAAACAAGGACAGGCAAACAAGTAAGTATAGTAAAATAAATAATAAATAACTAAAAAGGCAGTCAAGAGGAAGTTGATTGAGAGGGGGGGGGCTTATGGGTAGACAGAGTTGAAAATATGTGTTTTGAGGCGGGACTGAAAGACTGTGAGGGACTCAGAGTCACAGAGATCTTGGGGGAGGGAATTCCAGAGCCTAGGAGCTGCCACTGAGAAGGCTCTGTCCCCAAAGCTGCAGAGTGTGGATGATCATAACAGATAAATCAAGGAATGATGCACTTCTACAAACAAAAACAACATAATTAAAACATTTAAACAAACTACTAAAAGTAGATGAACTACATTATTCAACAGTTTACTGTAACTTCTGATAATAACACAGGGGAAATAAACGAGGCATCTCTTTTCCTCTCTCTCTCTCCTGACAGCCCGTCAGTATCAGGGTTAGTCCAAATGAATCCCTTGGCGGTTCTGGTGTTCATTTACCGTTGTCTTCTCTTTGCAATGCTTAATCGATTTGAAACCAAGTCTAACGTAGCTTAAACTTAGCGTTAGCTTTCTAGCTAACACAACACATGCACGCACCTTTCTCTGTGGGTTTTTTTGTAGTGACGAATGAAGTTGGATGTTGTGGTGGTCGTGTCACTGATCTTTATGCTGCAGACCCTGCATACCGCTGTTCTCTTCTTATTACCGTCATCTACAACATAATCCTTGAATACAAACTTCACTATTTTTGGAGTAAAGCTAGCCCCTGCCATGTTAACTGAGACTCCTGCCTACTAGTGGGTTGCCAGGTTTGCGCGCATGGCGCTATAATCACGTTTTTCGAAAAAACTAAACGTAATATCTCACTACAAAAACAAACGCCAATATTTAATTTTAAACAGTCAAGTCCTTTCAAGTCATCTGTCTCAAGCTTAAGTCAAGTCTCAAGTCATGAATACCAAGTCAAAGTCAAGTCAAGTATTTTATCAATGTTAGTCAAGCAAGTCTCAAGTCCAAAAATATGCGACTCGAGTCAAGTCATGTGACTCGAGTCCCCACCTCTGGCTTGATGGTAACCAGTCAGTGGGAATATTACACAGAGCATCATTTTATCTGTTGGTTAGGACCAAATAAAGTACAGTGCAGATGTGAATGCACCTGATTTCCATGTTTTGGACAAATACATGAATATGGAAAGCTCAGCAAAACTACAGTATAGTGGCCATTTATCCAATGTATCAAGGCCTCTGCATGTATATCTTATTTTAAACTCGTGTTCCATAGAATTCATTCTGTCATGCTAGAACAAACAAAATGTCTCACATATAAGGGTGTGCTATAGTGGCCAAGTCTTACATATACAAAGGAACACCCAGTCGTGTTTAACCCAGGAAGTGTGTGATGTAAGGCAACTGAACAAACATATCATAATGTTTCTCCTAAATCCTGAGATAATGATCAGAGATTTTAGTCTTACCTTAAGATCTACCGTGTCACCGTCCTGGAAGTCCCGGGGTGCGACTCCTGGAACATAGAATGGCCTGACAACAGGCAACAAGGACAACAGCAGCAAGGCCCACCACGTCTCCTGCAACACACACACCACAAATATCTCAAACACTAGGCTTCATCTTACATGTAGGGATGGGTACCGAGCCCCGGTATTAAACGGGCCCCGGGGCTGAATTATTAAAGACCGTGGTACCGTTAAGCTCCGACGTTATCGGTCTTTTTATCGCTACTGGAGACATGTCAAAAATATATATCATATGTATTATTGCTACACAAACATTATATTGCAGTTTTAGTGTCACCAACTCCGTTTCTAATACGCAAAAAGACTGCAAAATGCATCTATGATTTTTAATATTTTCGATCTTTCCAATCCAGATGAGAGATCTCTCTCCCCCGCCTGCTTGCGAGGGGGCGGGGCAGTTTACACACACGCAGCTGCTACATGCAGCAACACACACACATGGAGGAGATGGCGGAGAGAACTAAGCGTTCCGTCGTGTGGTTAAACTTTACCCGTCTCCATGTGGACAATGCTCGTTACCTAAAGTGCAATAAGAGTTTAGCATGTAAGGGCGGTAACACGAGCAATTTGTCTAAAGATTTAGCAAAAGTGCACCACATACAGACGGAGGAATGCACCGGGTTCCACTGTCTTTCTAGTAGCTCTGTAGCTCCGTCCACGAGCAACGTTTCCACGTCAGGTGTTATGTATGCTAGCAGCAACACACGGAGTTAACTCAGTTATACAAACATGGGTTAATGATTAGAGGAAACTGAGTTATTTATTTAGTTAAAGTTTCAGCTATTCTGTTTACAGTCTTAATATATTGTTAGTTTTGTTCACAATTTTAGTTAGTTTACCTTTTTTTTCTCTCCAAAAGAACCGATAAAAGACCGGATCGATAAGCAGTATCGATAAAAGCAGTAGTACCATTAAAACCTTAACGATACCCATCCCTACTTATGGCGCATTTCCACTGCAGCGGGTAGCCCCGTTTAAGCGTCCTTAACCGTCCTCAAGCGGCCAGGCCAGTTTTTGGTGGCCTTTCCATATAGCCTAGTACCGGCTAGCGGGTACTTTTTCCCTCTTTTTCCGGCCCCATAAAATCGTGGTTCTATCAGTCCAGGGCCAGGGCTGAACTAGTGACGTCAACACTCTCGACTGCTGATTGGTCAGAGAGAATCGTCACAAGATCGCGCGCGAGATCATCCCTAGCGTCGCGTATATATATATATATCTAGAAGCAAGCTTGCAGCATTTTTATACACAGCATTTTTGTAAACGGAGGAGTTACAAAAATGGCAACGTCAAAGAAAAGCACACCGTGGTCGACCGAGGAGGTGACGACATTCCTACATCTCATTGGGGATGATACAATCCAGCGGGAGCTCGACGGAACAACTCAAAATGTGAAGCCGATCGCCCCGCCTACACTGCGTTGCTACCCCAGGTCCGAAACTGTAATGGAAATGCGCCACGGCCTCGGACGGCTAGCGAGGCAGCCCAAGGCCTGAGCGAGGACGCTTAAACGGGGCTACCCCGCTGCAGTGGAAATGTGCCATTACATGAGTATATTATTAGTCATCATTATCATCATCATTGTATGATGAAAACATTCCAAACCAGTGTTTCCCATACATTTATTTATTTGTGGCGGGCCGCCACAATTAAATATCGTCCGCCACAAATGGATTTCATAAAAAATTAAAATAATAATATATATAAATAATATATATATATATTTTTTTACATTTGTCTTTTGGTGGTCTAATGGATAGTGAGGTGGGCTGATGATCGGAAGGTTGCGAGTTCAAATCCCACCTGGAACACCACTACTAGTGTGCCCTTGAGTAAGGCACTTAGCGCTCAGTTACTCCAGGGAGAATGTCCCTGTAATTGGTAAATTATATTTTTGGCAGAATAAACCCCACAGATCCTCAACTCCAGTGTGTCTCACTCATTAACAACGCAACACAAACAACAAGAACGTTGTCTACAGTAGCCATGAACTTCTTATTTGTGTGGGCCAACCGAATAGGTTAAGGGGGCTTTGGCTTTTCTTGCCGGGGGGGGGGATTCTATTTGTGCCCCCACAAATAAAATAAAATTCTGTGGGATACACTGTAGGGCTGGGCGATTTTTTCGGTTTTCACGATTAATTTGCATTTTTACTTTCCTATGGTTTGTGAAATGGCTGAACCGAAAAATCGCGATTTAAAAACATTTCTAGACTCAGCAGATTTGTTTTTGCTTTAAGGGACTCCGTAGTAGCTTACTCTCTCACTTTCCAGAACGCGCCCAAAACTCAGCCACATTGCCTGTGACTACCCGATCTGCAGCTCTGCCCGATCTGCTGTTGTTATGCTGTGTTCGTTATTCTCGCGTCCAGGAGAGAAGCTTTAAAAGGAGACTAAATGGAGTCTCTGAGAAGGTTCAAATGGTGCTTTAATTAAAAAAGCTCTCGTGAGCGAAGGGAAGAGAGCGAGCTCCACCTCTCCAGCTGATATATCTCCTCCGCTGGCTCGCTGTGGGCCGGTTGGCGCTGCTGGGGGGCCGGCCCTCCACGTCTCCAATGTTCGTTGTTGAGCATAACAGAGGGACTCCGACATTGTACATTAAATATATAACTAAACACGCCTGTTCTCCTCCTTATCTCTTTCATGACTTTTCATTTAATACATTTTAAACGCTGTAATCAATACTCCAAAAATACAGGAAATACTTCACGGCTGGTTTCATTTACGGTAGTTCCGGATGTTGTCTCATACTACTACCCACGTCTGTAAACAAACGTATTCAAATAAACTGTACCTTAATTTAATATTCAGCAATAATAATATCTCCACGTCTATAGTTGTAGTGTTGAAATCAGTAGGTTTCGGTGTGCAACACTCCGTGTCATATCGCTACTAAATTCACCTCTATAGTAAATGGTATATTAGCCACATGCTAAATGCTAACCGTCCGGAGATGAAGGATTTTCAGAATAAAACTGGTTGTGCACAAGAACTTCTAGTTTTTCAGTATAAAACAGCATTTAAACTGACGGTATGCGTAACATTTATGATATTAAAACACATTTCACACCTCACCGTGTTTTATTCTTATAGAAGTAAGAAGAGAAGTAATGGGGCAGAAACCCTCCTTTTTACGCATTTTTTTAAATCAATAAAATCATTTTGAACAGAAAAAAATCGAGGTTTAAATAAAAAATTGTCCATTAGTTAGAAAAAAATCGCGATTTTATTTTTAGGCCAAATCGCCCAGCCCTAATACACTGCAAACATTAACGTATTACATCATGCCATATCAATTTGAAAAGCCTTATCACAAATGATGTTTATTTAAATGATTGACCATGCTTTAGGGCTGCATTATGGCAAAAATGGTAATCACAATTATTTAGATCAATATGTAAATCAAGATGATATATCATGATTATTAAATAATTTTAGAGATAAGTTGTATTGCACCTTCACATTTAAATAAACAGAGCGATCATTCCAATTTATTTTGTGGTACATTGCAGTATGTTCAAATTAGGGACGTGCGATCATGGAAATAAAATTGCTGCAGGATCTCCTCTGCTCTTAGTTCCTCCAACCACTCTTAATCCTGCAGTGTTTCCCCTACCATTGTCTTGGCGGGGCGCTGCGCCCTGCCAATGGAGCCCCGCCTGAAATTCAAGGTGTTTTATTTATTTATATTTAAAAAAATTATATATATATAGCACCAAATTGCAAGTGAAGTAATCTATCTACGGTCACTTTTCACATTGAACATGTGCTCTTTTATTAAATAAACTAAACGCCTATGTTATTCATCCAATGTATGCATGTTTCAGTGTCCACTGCTTTGCGTATTCACATTCTCCCTCCGCTTTGTTTCTGAAGGGCGGGGCTCAGCTCCCCCCCCACACACACGAATGCGCACACTCACAATCAGAGACAAGAGCGGAGGAAAGGAGGAGAACAACAAAGTGTAAAAAAGTCAAACAAACAAATCTGCATTATTGCCCCGAGCTCTGCTGTCTGCCCGTTTGTGTGTCCCCCAGTTTCAAATGTGTTTATTATTATTTTTTAACCTCAAGCCGTTATCGTCACGGAGGAGAAGGACACACACAGCCTGCCCAGGTGGACGCGCGCAAACGCGACAACGAACGTAGCGTGCGCATTCTAAAAATAGCTCACAGTTGGTGAGCAGGTACCGCGGTTTTGAACTACAGTATTGAATTTGACAGAAAACAACAATGAAACGCCAGCAGAAGAATAGTCTAATGAGTTGGGTGAAAAAAGAGACAGGAGATGTGAGTTGGTTTATTCAGTAAATTAGCTCAGGGTAATTGGATGTTCTGTCTACACCTGTTGATGTGAGGCTAATGCAGGATTTGCTAGCTTGATGCTACCAGCATTTAGCGGCAGTGACTCAACAAATTGCCTCTTAAAATGTATCGTCAGCAATGTATGACAAGCAGACTGCTTGTTTAATGTTAGACTCACACCAATAGCTCAATATGATCATAACACGATTGCTTTCATATCAGAGATCAGATGAGGTGGAGCTGCCTCCAGCAATAGAGGATGAGGCAGAGAGAAGCAGCAGCAGCACAGGGTTGCAGCTGGTATGTTATATGCTGTAGTCAGGTGATTTCAATGTATCAATGAAAGGAAGAAGTGTAGGCTACATGATAAGAAGGGAATACAGTTTGAATAAAAGTAATACAGTACAACACTGTACTTTATTACTTTTTAATGTACAAATACTTTGTTACTGTACGATAGCAATAACAATAATCCACAGCTCCTCTCTCTGCTCCAGAGGATAACATTTATTTTTATTTTATTGGGGGGGTACCCGAGCAGCACCCAGCCAAGGCAGTAAACCTAGGGGAAACACTGTCCTGTGTACATAAAAAACCTTCTTGGGTATAAAGCAAGCGGCAAACTCTGGGGAACAGCCAGGACGCCAATACGGAAGTGCCACACACTGCAGTTCATACATGGGCCGCTAGGGACTGGCTGCAGAAAGGAGCGATTTCCATAGACCCCCATTTTAAAATGCCCAACTTTAAAGCAGAAAAAAACATGTTTCTACCCATGGATGCAATAAATATTATTATCGATATAGTTAGATTCCACCTTCATGATTATGAATCCCGTGAGTGAATTGTTTTCTAATACGACCCTTTTATTTATATTAGGTCTTGAAGTTTTTGCATAAATTAGGTCGTGGTCACTTTGATGGACACGTACATGCCTCACTGTCAGCTAACAGCAACTTGTCCACTCTGCTAGGCTACAACGTGAATTAGTCATAGTGCTGTACTTGACCCTTTAGCTTTAGCCGTGTTCGTGGTGATTGTGCCTTTTAGGGAATATTGTTACAAATACCAGAAAATTAAAATGTCGTGCTGTGCGCTTGAATGTACCAACAGAACTTCCAAGAAGTCTAAAATGATAATATTATACATGTTAACCCCGTTCACAGGTGTTTCTGTGCTTGGTAGCTTAGCTTGTTACTTATTAGCCAGCTAAGGACGTAACCCTTTATGCATACATATACATTTTAGTTTATGATTCAGCCTTGGGTAAGACTTTTATAGTCTATGGCTTTGACGCCCATAATGCTAAACGGGAGCAAATGTTAATAGGGGACCCAATTATCCCAGTGGTGGCCGCCGGAGCTAACGGAGCCGCAGGGGGCTAGCTCCAGCCGGCGTCCCGGAGCTAGCCCACTGCGGCTCCGTTAGGTCCGGGCGGTGGAGTCCTTTGTTATAACTGGAGATCAAGGAATGCAGCGAAACGCAGACTTGGTTCGCCTGCTGTAGTATTAGCTAAATAAATTATGTTGAACAAGGCTTATTAAGCTGAACATCGCCACAATTGTTCTGCTCTGTATCGGTACTTATTTTCTTAACGTGTGAATGACAAGCATTAAGAATAACAAAATATAGCTAATTCTCTTGCAGATTGTCTCATTTGATTACGAATGTAACGTTTATATAGGGGAACTAAACTGTTAGCAGTAACTTGGTATGCATGTATTTCATGTTAGCTTAGCTTCTTAGCTTGAGCTAGTTCTGTTTACTTCCAGTTCGGAGGCAGCAGGTCCCGCCTCGGCTCCGCCTCTTTGCCCTTATTTGGAGCAGGCGGGATTAGACTCTGACGTTGCTGTCAAGCCGTTAGTGGTCGACTCTGCCTACTAAGGGCTTCTCTGCAACTCTGCAGAATCCTATGGGTGACGTCACGGACACTACGTCCATTTATATATACAGTCTATGGTATAAAGCCAATATTTTTTCAATACACCTGTTCAACCAGCATTACCAAGTAAAAAGCCATCTTTGAATCTGCTCTGCTAGTGTGATGTGAATTAAATATGATTTTATAGATTGAGTTTGCCATTGTAAACGTTACTGTTGGTCAGGGTTCATACCAGGGTTTCCCACACATAGACTATACTTGGGCGGGCCGCCCAGGTATATTAACGGCCGCCCAAGTATATTTCGCGACCCATTTAGTTTATAAAAAAAAAAAAAATAAAAAAAAAAAAAATCATTTTTTTTTTAAATATATATTTTTTTTATTCGTCCGTGACCATGACGCCATCTGCGATCGATTAACTTGTAGACAATGATCCCTCGCTCCCTTGCTCTGATCTCGCCTCCTTCTGGCCTGTTAAGTGGCCTGCCTCACACAGGGTGACTGGCTGTCCACATGATGTGGCCTGCCGACATGGCCACTGTCATACAGATCATAAATCAAAGCCCTTGATTGGTCTCTGTGTCATTCAAGCTCGGGATAACCTCAGCTCAGGTGAGGTAAAGGACTCTCTGAGTGTTTAGATAGTTAACTTAGTCTAAGTTCTCAGTGGGTCTCAAACGGTGTGGTCACCATTTATGTAAACACATATTTCCATTTGAGAGGGTAGTGATTGGTCTAATGGAGAGTGAGGTGGGCTGAAGATCGGAAGGCTGTGAGTTCAAATCCCGCCAGGAACACCACCACTAGTGTTCCCTTGAGTAAGGCACTTAGCCCTTAGTTACTCCAGGGAGAATGTCCCTGTAATCGGTCATTATAAGTCGCTTTGGATAAAAGCGTCAGCTAAATGAAATGTAATGTGATTAGTAAAATATGCATGAATAAATAAATAAAAAGTTAACTAGGTGAAAAAAGGTAAGATACACTTTTAAAACTTGTTGAGAGAAAACTAGTCTTTGCTGCTGCCTCAAAGAGGAGGGGGGGAGAGGAGGGAGAGGAGGGAGAGGAGGGAGACAGGAGAGGCTGATTCAGGAGCACAGACACACTCACAACTATAAATGAACCAAAAATAAATTAATAAACAAGTTTCAGTGTTTTTTTCATATTGGAAATGGTATGTTATTGGTTATGGCCATGATTTTATGATTATTGAAATGTATACAGTTCTGTTTAATATAGGTGTTTCCATAGATCTAGTCTCTTTATTTCCCCCTCAAAATGCACCAGATTGATGCATTTAACTCCAAAATAAAAAATTAAATCTTACCGGGGGGGGGGGGGGGGGGGCATGCCCCTGGACCCCCCCCCTAGAGGATTTGAGGTCGACCCCCACTAAAAATCACATGGATAGGTTCCTAAATACATTAATAAATACATTTATTTTTTAAAATAGTAACCCATGTTCATGTGTGGGTAGTAGATTTAAACTATAGGGCTATCATTATGGACCCTGCCTGTACCTGTTCGCTCTGCCATCGCGTGAAGGGTCTGCTAACAAGCGACCAACAGAAAGGTTAATGTTGTTGCACGTCACCTCAACCCCCCCCCCCCGCTACCACCACCCCCCAAAGTATATTTCAGATCTGTGGGAAACACTGGCAGTTAATGGGCCAGCACCAGAGGCATTCCCATACACACAGGCGTTGGAGCTGTTCTTCATGAAATCCCAGAAGGATGAAGTGCTCTGACAAACAGTGCCATCTTTGCGCAAAATGATTATAGCGGAATGAAAAGTCAATAAATAAACATGTTGTTAAAACTTTTTTTTTTTTTCCTGCCTAAATAAAGGTACTCAAGCTTTACTCTATTTTCAAGTTGTTCTTCAGAAAGATGAGTTTGTCTATGTTGTCAGCAGTGAGGGCAGATCTGTTGGCGGTAACTATGTCACCTGCCGTCGAGAAAACCCTCTCGCTGGGGACTGAGACTGACTCGGATGTGATTGAGCATGTTTGACGTGTTACCACTAGCATACCGCACCGCTGTCGAACAACGCCGACACACCGTCCTCATCCGATCCACAACTCGCACCCCATCATTGTTGTAGTCCACAGGGAACCCGCAATGTTCCCACACAGCTGATTTAAAAGAAGCAGGTGGGTCTTCTAGCTCCTGTGTGTTGTGTGAACTCGCCATAGATACTAACTGTTCTTCTTCATGTATTGTGTTCGTTTTGTTGTGTTTTGTTCTTGTTCTTCATTTGTTATTTACGGGCGGCTGGCTTTTAGGCGCAATACCGCCCCCTGGATTATATATAGTGTAATACTGCCCTGATTGACAGATTTTTTTTCCAGTCGTAAAAAAAGGCGTATTCGCCGTGTGACTGCATGTGCCGAACCGTGACGTCCGAACCGTGACGTCCGAACCGTGACGTCCGAACCGTGACGGTACGGGACGAATACGGATACCGTTACACCCCTAATAGCCAGTGGTGTAAAGTAAAGTTTATAAACTCAACAAGTACTATACTTGGGTACAATTTTGAGATACTTGTACTTTATTTAAGTATTTCAATGTTTTGCTACTTTGTTCTTCTTCTCCTTTACAGTTCAGAGGTACATGGTGTACTTCTACTCCACAACAGTTCAGAGGTACATGGTGTACTTCTACTCCACTACATGTATTTAATCCCTTTAGTTACTTCACAGATGTGGATGAATGATGTGAAATATAATCAAGTGTTGAATCAGACTTTAGTTCCACCTGGAGTAAATCCACAAGCTACCCTGCAGTATACAAAGTCATTCAAACTAGCTGCTCCTTTGCCAGCTTTGAGAACACTTTCATGATCAATCATTATAAAACATATCATATATATTATTCTGAAATGGACCAATCAAACAATGAATACTTTTACTGTCGCTACTTTCACTATATTTTGATGATAATACTTTTCTACTTTTACTTGAGGAACATTTTGAATGCAGGACTTTTACTGTAACAGAGTATTCCTACACTCTCTGGTACTTCTACTTTTACTCAAGTACAAGATCTGAGTACTTCTACTTTTACTCAAGTACAACATCTGAGTACTTCTACTTTCACTCAAGTACAACATCTGAGTACTTCTACTTTCACTCAATTACAAGATCTGAGTACTTCTACTTTTACTCAAGTACAAGACCTGAGTACTTCTACTTTTATTAAGTACAAGATCTGAGTACTTCTACTAAAGTACAAGATCTGAGTACTTCTACTTTTACTCTAGTAAATATATATACTTACACCACCTGTTTATAGCCTATGAAAAAAAACTATTAGAAAACGAAGGCTAAAGCTAACGTTAGCAGATAGTGACAATGCTAGCTAGCTAGCTCAACGATTCCTTAAATGATATTGCGAGTTGCGACAGAAAAATGTTTCAGTGCACATCACGCTCTGCCGCTCTGCTCTGAACACCTGAACGGCCCGTTCTAACAGCTGTTAGCAGCGGCTCAGTCTGTGCCACGGTGACTCCGCACAGTTAACGAACGCACCATAGATAATGTAGCTGACCCTCATCCCGGAGCAGCAGAGTTCAGCCGACAGGCAGGAAGACTCGAGCACACGGCTCGCGCTTCATATATTAAAAAATAACACCATGCGCGTCATGATGGCATATAACAGCTCACGACCGCAGATTATTTCGGCGATTAGATCAAATGTAAATTATATTTGACGCAACTTTAGTTACATTTCCATGACTTTTCCAAAACTTTGGGAAAAATATTGTTTTCCATAACTTTTCCAGGGCCTGGAATTTTTATTTTGAATTTCCATGACTTTTCCAGGTTTTCAATGACCGTACGAACCCTGGTTGGTGCTCTAGAAACTAAATGTATTTAAAATGTTAATAAATTATAATCCTTGCCTTAATTTATTGTTTTAAAAATACTATACATTTAAAAAAAAGTAATAATTAAATTATAAAAACGTGATGAATAACCAGTATTTTTTTGTATTTTAAAGATCTACTATCATGCTATTTTTGGGCATATATTAGGGGTCTCAGATCCTGCATTTTAGACATCCCTCATATTCCTCTATTTCAGCACTGTTAGAGAATGGCTGATCTGGGTCCTTAGCTTATGCTGCCGTGATTAAATGCCATATCATGTTCCAAACCACATCAAGGATTATTTCTGAAACAGTATGGAGCTCAAAGGCTTTTTCTCTCACAGGTTTAGCACAAGGTGAGTTCCTTTTTTATTTATAAACATATTCTCTCCAGTACAGGTTAGCTCTGAGTGTTAGCGATGCTTGCTAATGTAAACAAAGACCATATTACGTCCAAAACATGTCGTACATTGTAGGGCTGCCCCCAAATAGTTGATTACTCACTAGTTGACTAATTAAGTCTTAATCGAGCAATTATTCATTAGTCGGTTAGTTGGAGAACAAAAAACTCATGTTAATTTGGTTGAGCAGGAAAGTGTGGATCTTTCAGAGCGAGTAAAGGACGAGTCCTACAAGGTGACATGCAAACTACGAAGGCAAAGTCTCCTCCATATCCACACTAGGGGCCGATTATCGGGGCCGATATTCCGCTTTTTACCGATTATCGGTATCGGTCTTTTTTTAATCAAATTGCCGATAAAACGTTGGCTCTGATGCGGCCGTTTCTCTGGCTGCAGTCACCACTCTGTGTACACGAGCAATGTCCCGCCCACAGCGCCATCTGATAGGCTATTACTGAAGTGTCAATCAACACTGAAGATTTTCCGGCCGGGAGCCAGCCAGAGAGGCGGGACCTTCTCAGATTACAGGCAAGCGGCAGCGCTGAGCGGCAGAGCCATACACATGTTAAACCGAAGTTCAATAAACATCCCTATCCCCTATGCTGAAGTTGCAAAAACACCACGATCTTATTATCCAATTCTATCAGTTTCCCAGTTACACAGGGAAGTCAGTCAGAGTTGGGGGTGCGTGCAGCGTCTCGCAGCGGAGTAATTGTGGTGCGGAGGGGGGCTGTGAGTGGAGCCTCGCAGTTTTTCAGGTTGATATGTGAAGCTCATTAGCTAGCCAACATGTATCCAGCAAATGTTTAGCAAAATATTAGAAGTGAGGCTACTAGACTAAGAACATTAGCTAGCACTAGTGTTTTACAGTTGCTAGCAGCTTATTGGGATGTTATGCTAGATAGACAGGCATTGTTTTGATATAATAAATTAAGCATTATTGTCAGTTAAGCATGTCAGCCTGCAGCCCCACTTCTTGTCCATCTCATTGCAGATGGCTGCACTAAAGAAAAGGGCACAGAGAGGAAACCAGTTGTAAGATGTTTAAAAGTGCATTAAACATAATATATGCTTAAATGCATTTCAAAGAAGTTGTGTTGGAGTTTGTGTTATTCTACATTTTGACACCAAGATTTTCTGATTTTACTGCAAATGTATATCGGTTCCAAATATCGGTTATCGGTCTCCTTGATTACTAATAATCGGTATCGGCCTTGAAAAAGCAATATCGGTCGATCCCTAATCCACACCATCGGAGCGCAGCTTCCTGAATGCCGGCTTAATAACAAAACACGGAGCTTAATTAACCGACAACGTGTGTTCTCAGACTCAGAGGAACAGCAAGCAGTGAGTAGTAAACTAGCTTTGTATCAACATATATAGACCTATAATATATAATCATTCTGACCTCAGAAAACGATAACGTTTTAATTTCATGATTAGGGCATAATGCGGAGGGACATTGCAGACGCACATATTTTCAGTGTTTCCGTTTCCTCTGTAGTATTTATTGGGTTGTTATATTCAGATATGAATAATAGAAACTAGAACTAAATGTTCCATGTGTATCCTTGCTGCTTGTTCACACACACAATAAGAATCCTTACCGGAGCTTCTGCTGTTTACACCAGTGACAAGCGGAGTGGCAGACCGCTGCGTTCGTTTGCTGTGACTCATTTAATTACATTTCAAAGGTTCATTATTACAGTTGTATTGTATATGTTATGTGAAGCACAACGTACCATGCTGTTATAATAACGCTCTTTATCAGCCTTTGAAACGCAAACCATGTTGGGAGGGGAAAAAAAGAATTAAAAAAAATATATTTATAATCATAAACGTGCGAAGATTAGTCGACTAATCGCCCTAAAAAATCGACTAGAAAAATCTTTAGTCGAGGACAGCCCTTGTACATTGTTTCTGATGGCAACGTTTCTGATAGGTCCACATTTCCGATACTACGTCATATCGGACGCAAATCTGGATCCGCTCCGTTGTACCCCCGTTTTTAGAGATTTGGGTACGGAGGAAAAGAGAAATGGTTTTAATTTCTGACACTTTGTGAGTTTCCTGACACACCGGGGACACATATTAATGTATAAAGGACATTAAAAAGTGGATTTTGCATGATAGGAGACCTTTAAAGTATGTTAGTTGAGAATTAATGGTTTCCCTCTAGATGTAGGATCAAGTTTACCCAGAAACATAATCATTTGCATATCGGCATATTCGTACAGTAATTGAGGGGGATCATTCAAACAATAAATACTAGAGAAAAATACACTGTTCACTAGGGCTGAACGATATACCGTGTCATGGCGATAACCGCGGTATGCGCATGCGCGGTATTCACACCGCAGGGACGTGCGGTTTTATTCTTTTTTTTTTTTTTAAATGCTAACGCACTTTAGCACAGAATTCAAAATAAAGATACCCTTATTACTTATCGAAACTGCACATACAATATATCCGATTAAAGCTGAGACTCCACAGATTATTTAAGTATAGTATCGAAGCGATCCGATCTCGCAACAGGGGAAGCAAACACGTACCTTTTACGGGAGATCGTCTCACCGTAGCTGTCAATCTGATCAAAAGACGTGTTCAATGGCATTAAAACGAGAAAGAAAAAACGCGGCTGAATCGGTTGATCCATAGGTTGATAATGTATCTGTGGCTTTGAAGCAATTGTTTATAATCAATAATTCCATTTTTATGTAAAAATCGGATCACAAAAGTTAGCTGCTAATGGTAGCCACCTTGGTGGTATGCAGCTTCCGGTTTTGGCTATGCGTCGTCACTCTCACTCCTTATTTGTTCATGTGTTGGTGTGTGTAGAACTTCCCCTGATATTTGACCTTTTTAGACAGATTTAGCACAAAAAAACCCCTCTTTTGGGGCCATTTGGGTGGATTTTCCATATCTCTGGCCCACCTTGCTGGATTTTGACATGTGACATCTCTTTCTGACCGTCAGAGCCACTGGAATCGAGGGGAAATCACACAGTCCTTATTTGGTAATGTGTGTGTGAGAGACTTCCGCATAGCCGAGACCGGAAGCAGCAGCCACTCTGGTGGCTACCATTATTAGCTAACTTTTGCTCTGCGATATTTACATAAAAATGGAATTATGGATTATAAATTAAATCGTTTTTTTAATACAGAGATGTTAAAAACCTATGGATTAACCGATTCAGCCGCGTTTTTTCTTTCTCGTTTTAATGCCATTGAACACGTCTTTTGATCAGATTGACAGCTACGGTGAGACATCTCCCCTCAAAGCTACGTAAAGGTACGTGTTGTGATGTCTGTGTTTGCTTCCCCTGTCCGAGTTCAGATCACTCAGTGATGATACTATATACCTAAATAATCTGTGGAACCTCAGCTTTAATCGGATATCTTGTAAGTGCAGCTACGATAAGTAATAATAAGGGTACTTTTATCTTGAGTTCTGTGCCAAAGTGCATTAGCATTTTTCGCTCAGGGGTCATTTAGATGCTTCTTATGAGACTTGTGTTTTGTTTTGGTATAAAATGGTTTGTATCGTCAGTTAGCTGAGATTATTTCCGTTAATCTGGTATAACACATTAATAGGTTCTTAAATATTACGATCCCCTGAGACACTGTCGTGAAAAAAAAAAGTAAAGTACCCGCCGGGACTTTGGGGTTTAACAGGTTAAAAAAAACGCAATATATACCACAGGGGGGGGGGGGGGGGAACCGCAATGTCAGTTTTTTTCAATACCTGTTCACACAACTTGAATCAGGTGAATAGGCAGTGGCAGCTTAATGGCACAAAGCCAAGAGAAAGATGCCATGACTTATAAGCTATTGTTTCTCACAAGAAGGGAGAAGGAGTTCATGTCATGCTTTCTGAACTGTCTCCATGGAGCACAATACTACTACTAATACTATTTTTTTCAAACAGACATTGATCCCAAACACAGAAAAACAGTTATAGGATCAGAGGTACTATATTTTTTAGAGAATAGTGTAGATTTAAGTTTTCTATTGATTAATGTCAAAGAGACTCACAATTAATGTGTGATTCAGAACTGGAAAACAATAAAGGATGACCCCGTCCATGGTCAGTGGTGTTAAGTAACTAAGTACATTTGCTCGAGTAGTAGTACTGTACTTAAGTACAATTGTGAGGTATTTGTACTTTACTTGTGTATTCCCATTATCAATAGTATTACTTTTAATCCACTACATTTATGTAATACCTTTAGTTACTTTGCAGATATAGATTAATGATAAACAGTAGGCACAAAACTTAAGACTTTAGTTACACCTTGATTTAATTTACATTCAACACAGCAGTAAATAATAAGTTCCACCTTTATCAGCTTTACACATCAATAATTATAACTAAAACGTATGATATATTATATTCTGAAATGGGCCAACTAGCATAACCTCAGTTCATCGGAAGGAAGTACATCCATCGTATAGGCATAGAGTTTTGTTAAATTAAGTTAGCAAGCGTTGCTTCTTACATAAATGATATGTATGTTATCAGACGCTACCAGCACAGTTAAATAACAGTCTTAGATAACGTTATTTTTGTCTTTAGTATCCATCTGCTGGTGTTGAAATATTTGAGCTCTGTTAGGTACACCGACAACAGCCTCAAACTGAAGCTGCTAACAGCTAGCTTCGAGCCAAAGTTTGGCTAGCTGATTACTCTAGGTTGTACAGCACATGACAGTCAAACAACCAAGTACGAAGCCATATGTACTCTGTCAGCACTGTTTAATATACGAGACAAATCCTAGAAAATGTGTGTTTTTAGCCACAGCTGACTGACAGTCAAGCTAGCAAACGAGAGCTAGCTAACTACAGCAAGCAGTTAGCAGGATCGCCAACATTTTAACAGCGTCCGCATTTCGTAAACCCGAACCTAATTAACGTTATAAATCGACCAAGTTAACATATACTGTGGTACAATGTCACCAGTGTGTTCGAGTTCATTTTGAAAGAAGGAATGAGCGTCGTGTAGTTTGAAGAAAATAGTTCGCTTTCCACTCACCCTAGCCGCGGCCGCCATTTTGAATACGTGTCATTTGTGACGTTGCGGAAGTACTGTAGTTACGATGAATTCCTTTCGGGTTTATCTGACACACCCCTCACATAACTTTCTCTATTATGTTTTGTACATGTTTTATTAATGACTTTTTCCTTGTATTTGTTGTAAAGATAGCATGTTCTTGCATTTGTTCAAATGTTAATGAAATTAACATTAGTTATACATTTCAAATATACATACATATTTGAAGTTGCATATTTGAAGCTACAATTGCGACATATAGATTTCGCAATTGTAGGCTTACACAACTTTGACAATACTTTTTGAATTTAATTTGATTGAGTAGTAATCTAAATCAATGGTGAGAAAAGTATTCAGATTCTTTACTTGAGTAAAACACCGTCAACATAGTACATTTAAAGTAAAAGTATTGCAACGAGAATGGTACATAGTTAAAAGTATTTAAGTAGGCTACGATTAGGAAAATCTATACTTAAAGTATTAGGAGGACTCATTGCAGAAAACACTAAAAACATATTAAATAAAACAATATTTTAAAGCTTGCAGCAAATCTTCACATTTACGGAGCTGGAACTCTGAAATTCCTGTGGACAAAAAACTTCTTAGAGAAATTGCTGCCAATACATTTCCAGTGAACCCACTCATGGTTTCAGATAATTCCATATAATGTTGGATCGTTTATTCTATACCAAATATTCATATTTGTAATGTGTGTCAACATATGAATGTAAACTGGTAAACAAATCTGTCAAAAATAATTGTAGTGGAGTGAAAAGTGCAAAACTGGCTTCCAAAAGGTAGTAGAGTAGAAGTATAAAGTAGGATAAAATGAAAACACTCGGGTTGAATACAAGTACCTCAAATGTGTATTTAAGTACGTTACCTAGTGCAGTTACTTACTGTCCACGTCTAAATTGTTAACATTGTTAGGAATAAACTAGTTGTGTTTTCATTGTAAGCACAACAGAATATTTATGTTGAACAGTATGTTAGGTCTATTTAAAATAAGGAAAACTGGGCAAACAATTTCAAGATTTTCAGAAAACACTTTTATATATTTAAGGGCGAAACCATAGACAAATATATTGTTTGTTTATACACAGTTTTTTTAATGGGAAAATTCCACATCCATAAGAAGAGATTGTTTTGTTTTACCATGTATAATGTTAGGTTTATGCAATTTCTTGATTTAAAAAAACAAAACAACCTCCAGATGAAGATTTAACCTAAAGCAACATCTACTAATAACTGAAACAATTGAATGCCAATAACAATATAACAATATAATAAATACATATTAATATCTATTGAGTTAAAGGAAGTGTTTACAGTATTTTTCCATCTTGTGACATAGGCCTAATTTTATGTTAACCACCAAAAGTAATATGTATTTATATTTAAAATGGTATATTTATTAGCCTCCTACTATTTAACTAGAAACAAGCAGATAGCTGTGTACAAAATGGTGTAAAAGGTAGATAAATGCTAATAAAACCTTTTATTTGAATATGGTCCCCAGAGTTGCATTGAACAAAGCGTTTAACAAAATATGCCACTATTAATATATTGCTAAAGAAAAACAAAAAAACATTAGTAACCAGATTAATTCATATATAGCACAGGGCATTGATTCAATATGTTCACTATCCTCTCAGATATTGTTACTCACAGAACTCAGAAGGGTACCAATCATCACATTACAAATTCTTAGATTATTAAATGCATTCCCTTTGATATTTTAGGATTTTTGTCAAAAAAACACATTCCTACAAGAATCCCATCCTCCAAACAAAGAGTAAGCCTTAATGAGTGCTTCACAAAAAAAATTATAGAAAAAGTGTTTCCTTCTGGAAAGATCACTGCATTCAAGATAAACTCATGTTCCATTTTCACAAATAAATTATTGTTTTACTCAGAATAAAACAAGGCCAAACGATGTGTGGATCTATATGCACTGCTTTTTCATTTAGTTCCCAAATACAGCACCACCAAAGTAATGGGCGGAAAGGATACAAAAGCATCATCAGTTAATATGGCTTCACATTAAATGCTATTCCTACATTTTTGTATTTAATTGTACACACCTTATATATACAGAGCGTGTGGAATATATTATAAATGTTTGAAAAAAGTAACAACACCTAAAAAAGGCACATTGAAGGAGTATTGCTAAAACAATCCACAGCATGGAACATATATAAATATAGGTTAAAGCATACAGTATATCTTGCACGTTGTAACAAACGCTCTCCTTTCACATGGTAAACCCTGCAGATTTAACCAGAGAAGGAGGGACAGTCACAGTTGAATGGTTGGCATAAACACAGTATTATCAGACCGATTACACATTTCATCATTACATCTGTGTTATGGAGCAGGATGCACAATATGTGCTGGAGCACAACAACTAAATCCTGTGTCTTCCATGTGACTGCATTCAGGTGGCCTTGTTTGTTTGTTGTTTGTGAATATAGACATATCTTGTTACTCTACTTTTTTACAAGAGACTGTACATACAGTATAAGAGGCTCAGGGTAGAGAAGTGGGATTTGCTATTTATATTGTTATTTTATATATATATATATATATATATGTTTAGAAAAATAGCAGTCAGACTATTTTACAGCACAGTATATGGTCAGATTTGTTTTAAATCCAGCTTTCCCTTTCCAATTTGCGAAAAATACCAGTCTTGATGTGCTTGCCTGTTCACTATTAGAGCTTATCCAAGCAAAGGTGCTATTTTTACTTACATTTAGAAAACAAACTGTCCTTGCTGCTTATGTATACCTGTTGTTTTGTGTGACACTAGTCTCTAATTACTTATGCATTTATTCAAATTTTATTAATTAATTAATATTTATGTTTATGAATGTTCAACTTTAAAATCCAGTGGAATAACTGTGAAGGAAACAGACGATTTACGGTCAGTTTTGTGCAGACAAATATCCAGTAGACCTGATGCAGCTGTGGTCATGTTAACCTAAATCCACACCTTCAGATCATCATCAGACTGGTAGTAAGAGTAGGAGGTAAGAATATTTTCTCATAATGTTTTTGCATTAGTAATAATAATAAATGATAGGTTGCTAATATTGTTTTTGTATTTCTATTCTGTAGTCCTATTACTTTAAATGTTCTCATTCTAAGGAATGAGGGCTGAATGAAAATAAAAATAAAATGTTAGTATCAGTAATGTCTAGCTTGCTACAAATATATTTTAAAGACTTTCAACCCTCCCCAATAATGTTTGTACAGTCTCTGTGATGGTTGTGTGTGTGTGCAAAAGAGAAACAGAAAGTGGTAAAGAGAGAACATGTGTGTGCTCTGGATTTCACTGTAGAAAGTGGACCTGCTGTGAGAATGAACAGCACTAAGAGAAGACATGTCTCATGGCTGCTGCTGATACTGGCTCTCTGTGGCTGTGTAGAAGTCCTCCAGGACGCTCTGCAGGTACTCAAAGGTGGGACGCTCCTCAGGCTTGTTTTTCCAGCATTCCAGCATGATATCATAGAGTTCCACGGGGCAGCTGTCCTGGCGCTTCATCCGATAGTCCTTCTCCAGGGCACGGATCACTTCCGGGTTGGTCATCCCTGAAGACACGAGCACATCATTTGGTTAAGAGAAGCAGAACAATACACAAAAAAACCTATAGAAAATAGCTCATTGGCTGGGATGCTTGCTTCGTAGCTTTATGGCTAGCAATATTACTCTGTTGGTGAGTTGACAAAAATATCTTAACTACTTGATGGGATGCCATGAAACTGTGTACAGACTTTCAAGATCCCCTCTGAACTTGGTAATCCCCTGACTTTATCGAAACGCCTAGTTAACATTGTGGTTTTAAGTTAACTATTGGAAGAATTGCCATGCAATTTGTCTCATGATGATCTCAGGATGAATTGTCTTAACTTTGTTGATCCTCTTATTAATGTAGCCCTAGTTCACAATGTTAAAATCTCCCACCTCCATCTTACAGCCTAATGATGTTAAACTCAAGACAATCTATGCCCTCAAAACTGTGGGCAGTTTTACATTTAAACATTGTTATATTCACAGTGACTGAACTGTTTTTTTTTACCATTCAAACTGCATTTGATACGTCCATCAGACTTTTGTATTTGGCCTATCAAATGCAGTACAATGTTAGTTTATATCAATAACATAAGACCCTAAAACATAGGGATGCCCCCCTTCAAAAAATCGCTATCATAGATGTACCCTAGTTCTTGCTGCATCAAGGACAAGCGGTACAACCTTGAGAAAAACCCCAAATTACATAAAAAAATGATTAACTGTGGAGGGCTTTGTTGCTAAATAACTCAAGCAGAAAACTACATATTGCCCTATAGTGTTTTTTATCCTGGTTCTATTTAAAATCAAATCAGTGGCATTTTCCTCCCATTACCCTCATTTTTGCAGGCCACTTTGAAGGCCAAGAGAATCCCTGGGCTGAGTTTAGGGTTAAACTTTGATTCAAGGTTCAAGCTTGATTTAAACTCATTGTAAAACACAGTTTTGCACAGCAAAATTGGGTTGTAGGGTGCTACCCAAAATCCAGATTTGTTTATACTGGTGACAATAGGATGAGTCAAGGAGTTACTGTATGAGGAAAGAAGCCGTTGTATAGTCTGTTAGGAGTGAATCGCACGGGTCAACAGGCGGTTGCTGGGGTGGATAATATCTCTAATATAATTTGATATAACCCAATATCACCATTGCTTAGTAGATTGGAATTAAAGGGACTCTATTCTGCTAATTTTCAGGCTCATATTTGTATTTAGGGTCTCCACTAGGGATGTAACGATATACCGAATATCGCGGTAAATAAACGTTCCAATACCGTCGTGAGACTGACAAAATCTACCGCAATTTTTTTTTTTAATGCATTTTCTTTTCAATTTTTTTTTTTGAAACACTTTTTTTTGTTTTAAACCTTTATTTAACCAAGTGGTCCCATTGAGATCATCGATCTCTTTTTCAAGAGACCTGTCCAACATGGCAGCAAGTAGGTTACAACATGTACGGTGGCCCTGAAGTGCAAGACACCACAGCATTTCAGAAAACGCCACAGCATTTCAGAAAACACCACAGCATTTCAGAAAACACCACAGCATTTCAGAAAACACAACAGCATTTCACATTGGACGGAAAGGGTATTCCTTAGGGAGAACACTTCTTGTTTGTGATTGGACAGAGCCAGCCAGAGAAGCACTGCTGTGATTGGTTGTTTTTGCTGCCAGTCAAGAAATGACGCTTCGTGATTGGTCAACACCCGACAGCGAAATATGTCCCAACACATTAGCCGTTAGCACACACTCAGAGCTCACAGCTCCTCATATCTGTTCAGAAACTGGACAAAAGTTAAACATGTACAAACCACAGACTGTCTATGTCATGGTGAATACAGTCGCTGCTTTATTTATGTCTGTATGACGTTGTTGTGAGTGTGGACGGAGCAGCTACAGGTTAGTTTAGCCTGATGGATCCGATTCCATTCAGAAAACACGCATTTTAAAAGCTTTTCGCCTGCCGTCTTGTCTGCAGACTTGTCAAAGCGTTAATTCATGGTTTTTACTAACCGTTATCAGTATGTAGTTACTTCGGCATCACTTTGAAACATGTATTACAATTAAATCACGGTCAAATATGTTCATTTTGTTGTAGTTGGTATCTCCTATAGGATTTACATGGATACGCCCCGCCCCCTCTCCAGCGCCTCTTGTTTGAATGACAGGAGCAAACACAGCTGACAGCCGCGGTGAAACTGAGCGATTAGAGCGATGCGAATATTGGGTAGTCTACCATAGTATTTACATGGAGATAAGCCCCTTAAAAACCATGAATGAATAAAGCATTAATTCTGTGTTTACTCCTGTCATTCAAACAAGACGCTGGAGAGGGGGCGGGCCGTATCTCCATGTAAATCCTATCGGAATCGGATCGATCAGGCTAAACTAACCTGTAGCTGCTTCGTCCACACTCACAACAACGTCATACAGACATAAATAAAGCAGCGACTGTATTCACCATGACATAGACAGTCTGTGTTTTGTACTTGTTTAACTTATTTCAGTTTCTGAACAGATATGAGGAGCTGTGAGCTCTGAGTGTGTGCTAACAGCTAACGGCTGATGTGTTGGGCTAATCACGAAGCGTCATTTCTTGACTGGCAGCAAAAACAACCATTCACAGCAGTGCTTCTATGGCTGGCTCTGTCCAATCACAAACAAGAAGTGTTCTCCCTAAGGAATACCCTTTCCGTCCAATGTGAAATGCTGTGGTGTTTTCTGAAATGCTGTGGCGTTTTGTGAAATGCTGTAGTGTTTTCTGAAATGCTGTAGCGTTTTGTGAAATGCTGTGGTGTCTTGCACTTCAGGGCCACCGTAAACATGAACATAAAACAACAGAACACAAAAGGACATCGTATTTACAGGGCTACATGTACACACCTAGAGACATTGACAAGTACCAACAGTATATTGGTGGTGACCATTGCATGTATGATATGTGTAATGTGTATTTGTAAAGCGCTTTGAGCATCTGGAAAAGCGCTATAATAAATGTAAGGAATTATTATTAATTATTATATTTATATCTCGCCCTGTCAATAAGCCTCACCTTCTTGGCAAAAACTGTATTGTTTTTGAAGTGGTGGAGAGACAATGCACAGTTTGACCCACTGCTGTCACCCATGGCCAAAGCATATCTCTCCGTCCCACTGAGGTGGCGTTAGACTGTTTCGCTGTCCGTCATTTTGACAGACAGGATCGTAAAATATCCGTCATAATCCCTTATTACCCGTCGGGTCTGAACAGAGAGAGAGAGCACGCTCGTGAACTGTCAACGGGGGGGGGGGCGGCGGTGTTATGCCGTGTGTGCATGCACCTCGCGGGAGCGCACACAGCGTAAAGCAAAAGCTCCCAGACATGTATTGATCTGTACGGCAAAGTACGGTTTGGAAACTATATCATTTCCTTTTGGGGGGCATGCATACCACGGCATAACACCAGAGCCTCGCTGCGGGGAAACGTTGGCGCTGTCGCGAGTTTGTTCTAATCTGTCAAAATGACAGACTGCTTTCAGATTTTTCCGTTATTGTTAAATAAAATATTCGGTTAACGCGACCACTGCTGTCCCAGCAACATCAGTACCAAGCGAGAGAGTTTTTTCCAGAGCAGGGGATATTGTAAATGCCCAAACATCCCAGTTTATAAATACCTGGAAATGTGGACATTCTCATATTCCTAAAAACCTGTCTGATGATGCTGAGTGAGTGACTTAGTGAGTTTGAGTTGAGTTACTTGAAAAACTAAAGTGAAACTTGATTTATTTTATTGCAGGGTCTGATTATTAAATGTCCTTGTTTATTTGTGAGATGCAGTGGCTCAAAGAAAATGCCTACTTTGTTTGGTAGTACTAGTACAGTAGGTACAACAACACTGGTTTTCTTGTTCCAGTCTGTTACTGTCACTTTGTTTTTGACACTTTAAAATACTGCTATCCTACTAAAATGCTGTACAAATCAGATTTATTATGTAATAAAGGAACATTTTCCGAGTAAAAAAAGGGATGGGGGGGGGAAATGTGTGGGAGAGAAACTCCCTCTGGTACACAACCTTTATAACACACTACAGGAAAGGGAAAACCACAAATAGCATAATAGGGCCCCTTTAATTATGTTTTCTGAGGCCCCTGCAGCAGGGCCCTCCTGTTTAGGCCTTCTGGCAAATGCAATCCTATCAATGTTGATATCAATTGAGCCTCTCACCTGGGTATGGTGTGCGTCCATAGCTGATAATCTCAGTCAGCAAGATACCAAAGGACCAGACGTCTGATTTGATGGTGAAGGAGCCATAGTTGATGGCCTCAGGGGCCGTCCATTTGATGGGGAACTTTGCTCCTGGTTAAAGAGGAAATCAAAAAACATTTGAAGTAATGTCGACGATGTTACTGCCTCTGTACTAAACTGATGAAACTGACCTGCTTCCCCTTCATTAGTTCTGGGGGAATCAGTTTCCCGTTTTTTCACTGATGACTAATGTAGCTCAGCGTAAGTTCAATCAGGAAGACAATATCATCGGGTGTCACACGTTATCTCAATAAGTGATCAGGGGTGTTACGTCCCGGCTAGCCAATCATCGCACCTGCTAACCCCTTTAAATCTGCTCTCCCCTTCCTGTCAGTTGTCATTTCAGGTGTCAACGCACAACCCTCCTCCACCCCTTCACCTCCTGTCTCCTAATATATGGCCAAGCTAAAACCTTCTCTCTTCAGATCGGACCAAACTACTATCACCACCACCAGTGTCTAGACCGCGGGGGTTCATCAGAGCGGTTCTTTCCCTCCTGAATGATCATCCTGCAAACCCGGGACCTAATCGCCAAAACATCATTACAGTTACTTGTTGTAATACGTCAATCACTATTCCCGCACATCATGTGTCCCGATAATAAACATGTACTCATACATCACGTCTCTCCTGATTGAACTAGCATTACAACATGTGAGCATGGACGGCGCCCTACCTTCTCTGGCTGTGTACTCGTTGTCTTCAATGATACGGGCGAGGCCAAAGTCAGCAATTTTGCACACCAAAGCCTTATTGACCAGGATGTTGGCAGCCCTCAGGTCTCTGTGGATGTAGTTCCTCTGCTCAATGAAAGCCATGCCCTCTGCAATCTAAAGATACATCAGTCAGTTTAAACGGGCCAAAACATAGCTCCCCATACCAAATGTCATTGGAGATGAAATTACAAAACAGTACAAAACATGATGCTTCAACGTAAGCAGCAACACTTCCATGCACTCAAACACTTCGGGCAAGCAGCTTTTTTCAGTTAATTGCGCCACTGGTAACAAGAGAAACCGTACCTTTAATTAAGGTACACATGCTACCTTCCTTTAGCTTCTTTGTAAGACCAATCAATCTGTTCAAAAGTCAAATGAATCTTGGTGGGTTTGAATCAAAACGGGCAGATCTAACTATTTTATAATTATTTATTTTTTACATCCATTACGTATGACTTTAACAGCATATATGGTTTGTTGTAGTATTAGGAATAAATAGAAGTAGATGGGAAAGGGGGCTAATTGTAAAAAACAAACAAACATGCACATCCACAATAACTGAAACTATATCCCATGTAAAACTATATAAACTATATTCCATTATTATTCTTTTTTAACCTACAACCGCCATAATACGGCATCATATATAACCCAATACGTTTATCGTACAAATGTAAAGCAGCGTAAACACCATTTGTTCTTTAATTTTGGTGTAGCCTTTGCATCTCAAATCGTTGTTTTAAGATAAATATTGTCTTGTCATGATCATCACATGGGCGTGTCTGCCTCTGCAGCTCACACCTGCTACGCTCTCTCTCCAAGAGCTGCTGCAGGTTGGACTGGATCTGCAGGTCTAAAGGAACGGGCAAGATATTGTCTGGGAGTGGAAAGGTGCTCTACGTCAATTAGGGCTGTGCAATTAATCGTATTTTAATCGCGATTACGATTATGGCTTGCGACGATTATGAAAACAGCATAATTGACAAAATACGATTATTTTGCGGGGTGCGCTTTCGCCCCTCCCTAAAAGCCCACTCAGCCACGTGGGAGTGACAAGTGTTGTGAGTGTTCAGCGCGAGCGAAGATGTCAGAACAAGAGCAGCAACTCGTTAAAAAGAAGGGTAAAACTATTTCCACTATTTGCAAGTACTTTGCCATTACATTTCACATCGCTAAATATATGTGCCCAGTTAGCACTGTTAGCAACCAGGGCTTTAAGCAACTTGTCAACACGTTGGACAAGCGTTACGCGATGCCGTCTCGGTATTATTTCAGCAGGTCTGCGCTGCCTGCGCTATATGACAAATGCCGTGGGGAAGTTGAGAGAGATGTGGCTTCAGCTGACTACTTTGCTACCACAACAGACCTATGGTCTAGCCCAGGGGTGCCCAACCAGTCGATCGCGAGATGTGTCTAAAAATAGAACAACAATATTCTGTTTTATCGTTAATGTCCTGTAACATAATCTTCCTGTGCCAAAATAATGCACTTGAACGCATCAAAGCTTTGTGATTGGCCGGCGTCACCCCATGTGTCGGGGCGTGGCTGAGGGTCTTCAGTACAGGTGGCAATATTGTCACCTGCCTGCGCTCATCTCTGAAACCAGACCATGTAAACAGGCTGTTGTTTCTTGCGAACAATCTTTAAGAGATGACATGAGCAGCCTTACCAGCATTTGCCATGGTGGCCTAAACATTTTTATTTGGTCTTAAATTGTAGTTCAACATTTATTTCCTGTTACTTCTGGACCATGACGGTTGGCCAGCCTTCAACGTTTAACTGAGTGGAATTGTCACGGTAGAGCGAAGGAAGCAGGACCCAAATGCAGATTAAACTGATAATACCTTTATTTCAAGGATAATGAAATAGAACTAGGACAGACAGAACACTCACCGGTGAACACAGTCAACAACAAAAGACGAACCGACAAAGACAGACAGAAAAACCAGAACTTAAATACACACAAGACTAATCACAGAAACAAGACACAGGTGAGGAGGGAGGAGAAAACACAGGGACACCAGGTGAACACAATCGGGTAAATTAGACACACCAGGGAAACTAACGACCGGGAACCACAGACAGATGTAAACAAGACACAACGCAGACAGAAACAGGCAAGACAGGAAGTGAAGACCTTTCAAAATAAAACATGAAACAAGACAAGACAAAATACCACAAAGACAGATCGTGACAGGAATATGTTGAATATGTTTTACCAAAATGTTGGCTATATGTTAAGGAGTTTTCAGTAGGTTGTGACAGTGCACTGCATCATATTTGATTTAATTTATTTTGGTCTAATTTATTTTTATTTATCTTATTAATAATATATGTTTAGTATGGTTTTGGAAGTGCGCTCCAACATATTTGTTGATCTTGTTTATTGGTAAAATATTATTTGTTTTAAAGTTCAATAAATGGTCAATGAATAATCGTCAAAATAATCGTGATATCAATTATTGACCCAAATAATCGTGATTATGATGTTTGCCATAATTGCACAGCCCTAACGTCAATAGCATTGTGTTCTCTTATGAAATCAACCATCTATTTTTCTCTATTTCCTGGAATAATGCCACTGTTTTTCTTGCAATCACAATAATAATAATAAATTCAAGATGCAGCCCAAAGTACTTTACAGAGCAAGACAAGATACATAAAACAAAAGGAGTAAAGAAAAATAGTAAGGGACATCATTACAAACACGTTATAAAACAAACAGAAATAGTTCGATCACAAAACCATAAAACGATAAAACATCAAGAAGGTTTTACCACTAAAATTACCCCAAATTAAAAGCCAAATTAAAAAGATATGTTTTTAATTCACATGGGAGTTTGCTGTTCTAAGATCCAAGGGAAAATAGTGTGAAATACTTTAGGTACTTCTAAAAGAAAGGCATTGGAGGATCTGACAATAAGATCTGACTAAGAGTTGAACTGAGTGTCATTACTGCTGTCAGGTATGCAAGAAGCAAACAACCAGAGGAGCGGGTCACACAGTGCTAGAAGGCTGAGAGGGACTGAGTGACTCTCACCTGGGCAGAGAAGTCGATGAGCTTGGGGAGCTGGACACGGTTTCCTTCATCACTCTTTAAGAAGTCTAATAAACTGCCTGTGGGCACACACAGAAACATTAACACATCTGCTGCATGTAAAGCTCAATGCGCTCAACATATATTTACCATAAGCATAAATCAACAAAACAACCTATTGTGAGGGAATATTTCTGTCTTTACTTCTAGATATTTAACCTTATTGCCTGTTGACGTTAATAACCAACCCTGACTCTGTTATCTCCTTTAAAGAATGTGCTGCTGCACTCATTCTCAGTTTTATGACCGGTCAACTCTCGGTCACAGAGTCAGGCAAGTGATTCAGTGTCTCCAGATGTTGGGATATCTCCAGTGTGCCCAGCTGTTGATTAACTCTCTGTAAACTAGTTAAAAGGTCTATCTGGCTGTGTGACTTGTGATGTGAATTTCTCCGTAATAAACACCAGTGTTTGACATCGAAGCTCCAACTCTCCTCGTGTATCTCTGAGTCCTGACTCTCCATTGCTGCAGAAGTTTGCCTTACACCTATGTATATTTGTAATGCATACGTGTACGTTTGAACCGATATCTTTGATGATTCATATATTTCATGCTATTGTTATGGAGCTCCACCTATTGCCACTGTATATGTATTACTTTCACCAGATTAAAGGTGGGGTAGGTAAGTTTGAGAAACCGGCTCGAGACACACTTTTTGTTATATTCCATGGAATGCTCTTAACATCCCGATAGCAATGAATATCTGAAGTGCTTTGACAAAAAATCCATGAAAAAATGTCATCTCTGGAAGCCGTGGCGCTGTAAAAAGCACGACCAATCATTTGAGCCGACCCGGCTAAAGTAACTGGATGGCCGACCTGCCTGTCAGCCTGAGCCTTCCATCTGTGCACAAACTCTCTGTAGCTCTGTAAGGAAGTGGCAGATTTTTTTCCGGCTGTGTATTTTCAAATTCTAGCGCACTCGAGCTGGTTTCTCCAAAATTACCTACCCCACCTTTAGTTGGACATTTATTTTACACATTTCGCTTAATATTTAAAGCATTCGCCAATCACTTAACTGCTGATTGGGGCCATTGTAAGAACAAAAGCACCTTGTCTTAACCCTCCTCCCAAAAAAAATTCTTGTAAAAAAGAACTCTGAGAGATATCTAATTTTTGTCTCAAAATGTCCATATCATTCGGCCGTCACACTTTTTAGCAAGTTTACTACTTTTTGGGATCTACTTGAAGCATTTAACTTCATGTAAAATCTTCTGTGCTTGCTACCTAGTTTTTATGCACTCTCAAATACAAGAGTAGAGTTCACATGTTAATAAATGTAATTTAAAAAAAGGTTGGGAAACAAACACACACACACCTTTCTCCATGTACTCGGTGATGATGAAGATGGGCTCCTCCATGGTGACCACAGCGTTGAGGCGCACCAGCTTGTCGTGCTGCAGAGCCTTCATCAGGTTAGCCTCCCCCAGGAAGGCCTCCACCGACATGGTGCCAGGCTTCATGGTCTTCACTGCTACCTTGGTGTGTTTATTGTATGTAGCTGAAAGCAAAACAATAATTGGAATTATAAAATGAAATAACAAGCTCGTACCTTCATTAACGACTGGATTGTGAAAATGCTTCAGATCTGTCTCACCCAGCCAAACCTCTCCAAACTGTCCGGCTCCGAGCTTCTTATCCAGCTTCAGCGATGATCGGGGGATTTCCCAAGCGTCTTTCTCCCACGGTTTCTCAGGTTTAGGGCTCAAGCAGGGGTGGGTCAGGGTTTGGCAGAGACCATCTCCCTGCTCTGGAACCAACAGAATACATATTATTTCATTTTGTCATGTATGTTTGTAGGGTCAGACTTTTTTTAATGAAATGTTTTCTCTAAAATATATAAATTAGGGCTGTCAGTCGATTAAAAATATTTAATCGCGATTAATCGCATGATTGTCCATAGTTAATCGCGATTAATCGCAAATTAATCGCACATTTTTTATCTGTTCTAAATGTACCTTAGAGGAATATGTTTCAAGTTTTTAATACTCTTATCAACATATGAGTGGACAAATATGCTTTATGCTAATGTTTATTATCATTTGAACAATGACAAATATTCTCATGAATATTAAACACAACAACCTCTGAACATTACAAATATTCACCTCAATTCAACCTGGAACCTAATACAATAAAAATGGTGTGTGTGTGTGTGTGTGGTCTAGCATTACTATACTTGTGGGGACCTACATCTGTTTACATAGTCACCTGTGGGGACTGGCTTCCCTTATGGGGACAAATTGGAGGTCCCCATGAGGGGAATCATTAATTTTAGGGTGAAGACTTGGTTAGGTTTAGGGTAAGGGTTAGGCATGTGTTGGTTATGGTTAAGGTTAGGATAAGTCTCCAGGAAATGCATGTAAGTCAATGTAATGTCCCCTGAAGTGATGTATACATGGTGTGTGTGTGTGTGTGTGTGTGTTCGTTGGAGCTATGTGCAACTCAAGGCATATGCTCGAACGGGAGCTGCCTGGACGCTGCAATCATGTTGCACTATCCGTGCTGAGTGTGCTGACTTCTCGTACAATGTCCCACTGTCTGGCTTCCTGCATAAAGTCAAGTGCTCGGCGCAGTTGTGGCGAAATGTCGCTCCTCTGTTTTCATTTAAACAGCTCCGTATATCCGTTAGCGCAGCTAGCTAGCACCAGATGCTAACAACAACAATGCACGTAAGGTCTCTCTCTCGCTCGCTCGAGCCACACATACACACACCCTCCCGGTCCTCCCAACAGCCAGTCGGTGCCTGCCGGTGAGCGTGGAAGTGTGGTCTGCCATAAGCGGGCGGCAGGAGCGGGGCTGTCAGCATCAGCTTGTAGATGGTATTTTAAACTCGATGCGCTCTGAAACTACGGGGCGGCCGAGGAAAAAAAATACACATGCGTTAATTGCGTTAAAATAATTAGTGGCGTTAATTTTGTTGCGTTATTAACGCGTTAACTTGACAGCCCTAATATAAATGTTATAATTTTTCTTAATTGCAGGGACATTTACATGTCATGATTCAAACAAGAATTCATATTGAAGAGCAATACATTCCATCCCCTCAGTGATGACCCTGTTCAGGTATGATTGGCCAGCAGAGTGTGCTGTGCATTACTGTGAGACAAGTCCTTTTAATGAGACTATTTATTTAGAGACATTTTGGTTAACATAGATAGATAGATAGATAGATAGATAGATAGATAGATAGATAGATAGATATGAACCACAATAATACTCAATATAAAATCTCTATTAAACTCCTGAGGATTTTTTTTGGTCCTCTCATTACAATTTTAGTGACCAGCTATGATTACTTTACTAGACAAACAGTAGTGAGTTTGGTAAATCTTTCCGAGCGTGGAGGCCTGACTCACTCTTGTAATGGCTGACCAGCTCCTGCAGGGTGCTGAAGGTGATGCGGGGAGAGATGTAGAACCCTCCATTGTCCAGCATACGGATCTTATAATGTTTCACTGTGTCTCCGGTCCTCACATCCCCGTCCCTGACCGACAGGGAGTAGCTGCCTGTGGGAAAAGAGAAAACAGTAGTTACCATGTGATCAGGGGATATTTTGATGCGGATGCAAAACAAAAATGTTACTTGTTAGAATTAAAATATCTTTGAATTCCTGAGGAATAACATGGGACACTTAAAGGGGCACCCCATTGAATTAGTATTGTACTTTCAGAAATGTAAGGGATTCACAAAAGACATAACTGAAATCGAAGCAAACGAGGCCAAGTAATATTATGAGTGTATTCTCCTATCAGTCAAACTTCAAAAACACTAATTCCTACAATTCCCATTATGCATCACAATGGAATCTTTGGTTCCTTTTTAATGCCAACGTCCTTCAAATGTCACGTTCAGTTTGTAATGCAAGCTTTCTGTTACAAGTTCGAAGGTGCTAACCCACAACTAACACAACTATTCTATAACTAATGGCGCTTTTCCACTGCATGACCTAGCACGGCTTAGTACGGTATGGTTAGGCCTTGGTAGGCCAGGCTCACTTTATGCTGCGTTTCCATTACAGTTTAGTAACAGGGGTAGAAACTATGGTAACGCAGTGTAGGCGGGGCGATCGGCTGTTCGGCGGGCGGAGCGACGCTGCGTAAAACTGCCGTGACGTCCTCTTCAATGCGAACCACAAAACCAAACGCCGTTAGCTGTCAGCACTCAGAGCTCACAGCTCCTCATATCTGTTCAGAAACTAGACAAGTTAAACAAGTACAAACCACAGACTGCCTGTGTAATGGTGAATACAGTCGCTGGTTTATTTATGTCCGTAGGCCGTTGTTGTGAGTGTGGACGGAGCATATACTGCGTCAGCTTAGCCGATCTCCATTCAGAAAACACGCATTTTAAAAGGTTAGAAAAAAAGAAAGAGTTCAAATATGCTAAAAAGCGCTGAACTACAGAGTCCGGTTATAATTCTCTGTGGATTTACCACTAGTGGATATATAGCAATATATATATATATATATATATATATATATATATATATATATATAGCAACTTTGAATAGTTTGTATTATTCATATAGATATATTTTTATATTTTTAATTTTTATAAATATTTGTATGTATAGCAGAGTATGACTTTCTACTCTTAATCATTGTGACCACGTCCCTTCAAACTGCTCCAATACAGGACAGATATTCTGTTCTTCACTTACCCTGGGTGGTCTCACTGTCTCGGATCATGTAGGACCCCCCTTTGTTCCCCGAGGCCAGCAGCTGCCTCTCAGCATCTTTCCTGCTCACGCCCTTAAAGAACCAACTGAACAACAGGAAAACATCAGTCAGTTCAGAAAGATCTCAGCAGCTCTTCCTCTTTGGATTCTCTATTCACATTGTGTTCTTTGTGTCCTTATTCATTTCAACTTTGTGATAAAACTAAAATGTATGTGATGTGATAAGTGATGTGAGAATGGATAATGCATTTAAATGTGTTTTTATTGTACACTTACTCCTCTGCCTCCAGAGTATCTTTTGCCACATAGTTGCTGGGGATGAAGCCTTCCTGACCTGTACTCACAAGCTTTGCTTTCCACCACTCCCCCGATCTGCAGAAGAGCAGAGACACAAGCGTGAACATTTCTTCAACGAGAAATGATAAACCACATGCTTCAAAAGTCCCAAAAACAACATTTAACGGCACAATTACCCTACGAGTTATTATATAATATACTGTAGCTATTCTTATATCTGAAGGATCAAAGAATGACGATACTTACTCCGCTAAGATTTTGAGCTTGTCTCCCTTCTTGAAGCCAAGGTCAGCTTCATGAATGGCCTCATAGTCGTACAGTGCCATGGCAATACTCTCTCCTACAGGGGAAGGACAATGAAGAGGAACATATTCATGTTTGGTCTTAATACACAATAAAAAATATGTTCCTTTTTGCATTGCCATGTGAAAGCTGCAAGCATACTTTCTGAAGAATTGTATACTGAGAAATAATGGCATGAGAAAACACATTGTTAAGCAAAACAACACAATTTTAATGAGGATTTCATCAAATACTGATATGTGTGATAGAGTGAACATGACTGAGTATCTGTGCATGTTTCAGTAGACACACTGCATTTAAGTCTGAGCCACATCTGTAACTGACTTCCTTGTTAATAATAACAGTTGGGCTGGTCTCCAGAGAGTGTGGTGAAGCAGTGGGTGGGGGCTATCGCTCTGTCTCACTCTACTTCCTCTCACTCACATGCTGTGTTGAGTTCGCTGCATCTAACCAGCACTGACCTACATGACGCTGTTTGTTGGTGGTGTTAACATCTAATAGTATAGTAACCTTTAATATAGGACCATGTACAGGTGAGGTTTGAATACATAGACCTACTGTGTAACGCAGCGTCCACACGGCGGCGTGCGTTGAAGCTTGCCGGCGGGCGTGTCTGAAGCTCGACCAACAACCAATCACATGAATCTCCCGCCCCGGACACAAAAGCACGCGGTTTGATTGGCTAGAGCTTGTACTGGCATATGATTTGATTGGCTGACGCTTCCGTCGAAGCTTCAAAAGTTGAACATTGCTCAACTTTTGAAGCGAGCAAAGCGAAGCGACGCTCCCACAATGCAGTTCGGCAAAGTGTGACATTCAAAGTGAATGGGCAGAAGCGCTGAAGCTTGAACGCACGCCGCCGTGTGGACGGGCCGTAAGTGGAGCTGAGGCAATATGTGAATAAAGATCATGACTCACCTTCTGAAGAGTTTGCATTGGATGGCATCTTGCTCTGAGGAGAGAAACACAGAGACTTAAGGCTGGGAGAAGACGTCAACAATTATTTCCCTTTTTTTTTGGTTGATTCTAAATAACAAAAATGTATTTTCTTTAAGCTGATTTTATTATATTGTCGGGCTTCTCAGGTCTAATGCAACACGATCAGCGTATTAAGTCAGCCAGGTCTAAACATAACATACAACGAAACTGCATTGTCAACATTCTCTGGGAAACCTACATTCTCCAAGATGTTGTTCGTCTATAACAAATACTTTTCTACGGGACTTTCACATGGGACACAGACAGCGGTCTACCGGGTGAAAGTCCCGTCAAACGTCAATGTTCACTTATTTCATTTTGATAACAAACTTATTTTTAAGCCAAAAGAGGATACTTTAAAAAGCATAACCACAGTTTGGTTGCCTAAACCTATCCAAGTAGTTTTGTTGGGTATTTTTATTTTACAACGTTTCCCTTAAAACAAAATTGACTATGTGGTTTCTTTGTATTCAAACGTAATTTTGTAGCACACAGGGTTGAAGTTCTCCATGGTGTGACTTTCTACATTAGCTCTCTGTTAACATGCTCTGTCTCTTGGTGGGTGCTGACTACTGCTGCTGTTGGGAGATTCAACATGGATTACTGCAGCTTTATACAATCATTCTGCGTATCTAACATAATCAGTTGACATGCACATTGTTAGTGAAAATTGTAATAAATTCTACTTTGTCCTTGTCGTGGGGAAGATTGTCCAAAGCAGTAGTGTTCTTTGAAGCCATTGCAGAGAAAATAAAGATTTGAAAGGAAGGGAGGAAGGAAGGAAAGCAACATCTTATCAACCGGTTGATGCTGTCGGCAGTTATCTTTAGCTTCGTAATGTGTCGATTAGAAACAGTTTGTTGGCTCAAAGGTATTGAACCTGCAATGGGAAGAGACAACCAGACAGTCATCTGTACATTTAAATACAATAACTTTATTATATTTAAATGTACAGATGACTGTCTGGTTGTCTCCAATGTGTGATTGGAGGGAAGTCGTGTTGCTTAATATTCAAGTTTTGATCATTAGTCTTCTGCCTGAGCGCTGTGCTTCTGCTTCTGTCACTTCCTCTTTCTCCATCGAGCGTCAGAGAGCTGTTACAGTCAGCACACAGGAAGCAGCCGCTGTTAGCACGCAGCAGCCACTTCACCAACATCACAGATCAAAGTCTGGCCAGTATGCAAACAAGCCACGGGAACAGAGTGTGTCGGCGCAAGGGAACTTCTGCAGTTGTGTTCACCCATTATCATTTGCAAAAAAGTTCAATAAAATATTTTTGTCAAATATGACGTGGATACAAATCTAAATGTATGATTAGTGGTTAAAAGTACATTTAAAGCACCTAAATCAATTATTTTCATTTGATGCTTTAGTTTAACTCAACTACGTTGTACATCCGTTTTAAAAAGATTTGGGTACGGAGGAAAAGAGAGAGGGTTTTATTTTCTGACGCTGCGTGAGTTCCCCGACGCACCGGGGACACATATTTATGTATAAAAAACATCACAAAGTGCATTTTGCATGATAGGTCCCCTTTAACTTATGTAACACATGTACTTTAACCCTAACCACAATCTTTTCCTAAACCTAACAATGTTTTTTTTTTTGTCTGAACCTAAATAACTTGTTCCATTTAATTTCACACGTGATTGAAACTGTAACTGTTTCACTTTCACAAAGTGGCTGCAGGTGTGGTTTGCCCTGCCACAATATATTGGTACGAAAACAACTAATAACATTTAATTGGCCGATAAATACATTTAAAATGAGACCCAATCCCTACTTTGTTAACCTAAGGATTGAAGTACCCAACAGTATATACAGTAGCTCTTTTAGTTATAGAGGCCATTTAGCTGCACAAGTACTTTTATTTTTAATTAAATATGGTTGCATACTGTAATGATAGAGAGAGATTGTAAAGCAGTGCTTTATAAATACACTGCCGATCACATTTTCTACACTCTGAACTGAACAGACGTTTCAGTCATTCTCGGGCTGCCATGAGGGTGCAGAAACGCTGACCAATCAGAGCAGGCTTGCCTTTTTAGGGTAAGGGGGCCTAAGAGACTCATACTGTTATGGAGATTTTTGAAGAAAGAGACAGTGGAGAGAAATCTTGTGTTTCCTGAACAATAAAGGATTTAAAACCACTTCTGGTAGAAACAGAAAAACCAAAAAGTATTCACCTGAAAATCCGTGTCTCCTTTTATAGCATTTTGTTAATAATAATTCAGCAGTTTTTGTATTATTAACATTTTAAAAGTAGGACTTTCACTTTGAATATTTAAATAAATAATTAAATACTTAGTTGCATGGCCCGATTATGAGAAAGCAACTTGTCCATGATAAAATCTGTATGTGGGTTTTTGATTGCCATGTGATGAACATGTTACTTCACTAAGATGGTATCACAACAGTACTGCTTACAGCCTTGTTCCCGGAGGTCCCGGTGGTGGGGTCTTTGACGTAGTGGGCCGCCTGCTGGGCACGGTTCTGCTCCTCGTTGGCCGTCCCTTTGCCGAGCGGCTCCGACTCCTTCTTCGAACCCACACAGCCCATGGTGCTCCTGCCGGGGGAGAGACAGCAGAACACGAAAAATGTTTCTCCAACATAACTTGGAGAAATAAATAAATACGGATATAATATCTAATATGTTATTTAAAACCACCTCGAATATGTTGTGTTAATGTTATGAAATGTTTTCTCATAAATGATGCGGTTTTGCATTTATATAGGTTGTAGATACGAGCATGGTTTTATATACTACCATGTTTAATCATGTTTTATGCCGTTTGCTAAGACTTGATAAGTCGCTCATAAAACACAGGAGGTATGGAAGCTAAGAACACCATATGTGGTAAATTGTACAGCTAATATAACACAACACATTAGTTGTATTTCCTTTAACTGGTGGATATAGAGTTGCTGCGGGGGGGGGGGGGGGGGTTGAGACGCACAGGCTGCAGTGGAGACGCTGCGCACAGCTGATCGACAACTGGGACACAAACCACCAAATACAAAAACATAATTCAGATCCAGTCGTCATGACTCCACTCCGGAGGGATTCCCCGATCATTTCTTACAGTTTCTCATCAAGGGGGGGTCTCCTGTCCCCGGTACAAAACACACTGCCTAAGGAAGGCTATGTGTATTGTTTTTGTCATTAACCTTTTTCAGACCACTTATTTATTTATTTTGGTGACGATCCGACCTCCATGCTGCTACTCTGGTTCAAACTGCATCCACCAAACAATATGATTTATCTCGACCTCCCCAAAATAACCAGAATCTGACACGGTGTGAGATGTCTTTTTTAGCTGTTCTGTCGTCATTTCCTGCGATCTTCTTCATAAAGTCAGTCAGAATGAATGAATGGGCGTTTCTTTGACTATTTATAGGCAAATATGGGCGTTACGTGAAGCCCGCAAAAGCTGCACCGCATTTCGAGTCGATTGTGATTTATAAAGGGAAACCGGCGTAGGAAGTGCTGTACGCACTTTCCTCGCCGGTACGCAATGTTTGGTGAATCGGAAAATGTCGGAACATTTCTGTACCTATTTTTTGGATTTCTACTACGTAAGCAACCTTCCCACGTGAATCCTACGCACGGCGTTATAAATGAGGCCCCAGGACGGTGTTTTCTGAAGTCTAATTGACACATGTTATAATATTTTAAGCGTAAAGGCAAACGCCAGAGGTAAAAAGAGTCACATGACATCACGTCACCACAGCTAAAGTTGTTAAACAACCGCCATTTTTATACGTACAAGCTACAGATATTCACCAGTGGGCCATTCACTGACGTAATTTATATCATATAACAAAACGTGAAGATCTTGTCAGCTTGTGTGAACCACCACATTTATTTTAGGCATCGCCGTCTTTCGTGACGAGGGAAGCAGGAAGGGTTGCATGCTAACTCATTTTCCACGTTTAGGACTCATCCCTGCTCCACTCTCTACTGAGCATTATAAGATTGTAAATCTTTAACATATTCATTTTCAAGTTGGTGGCTTTTCTGTATTTCTAGAGGTTTATGCTGCACATCACCATCACCACAACAAAAGCATAAACAGTTATTCAATGAACAATAAACTGTTTTAAATCAACAATGAATGTATTACATGAACCTTGAATAGTACAAGGGGAAATATTCTAGTCAAATAACAAACACTATCAGGAGTGAGTATAAAATGACTCTCTTAAATATTCATTATGTATTAATGCACTGTATAATAATAATAATTCATTTATTTTATATAGGCGCCTTTCAAGGCTCTCAAGGTCGCCGTACAAACACATAAAAAACAAGATACACAATACCTAACACCAGCATAAGAAACATAAACAAGACAATGCAATAAATCAAATACATAAAACAGAGGATGTGTGATGGATAATGATCAGGGTGGATATGCGAGTGTGAAGAGATATGTTTTGAGGCGTGATTTGAAAATGGGGAGAGAGTCAGTGTTGCGGATGTCAGGTGGGAGGGAGTTCCAGAGGCGGGGTGCAGAGCGGCTGAAGGCTCTAGACCCCATGGTGGTTAAACGGAAGGGGGGTGCAGTGAGGCTGAGGGAAGCAGAAGATCTGAGTGTGCGGATGGGTGTGTTGATGTGCAGGAGGTCGGAGAGGTACAGAGGAGTGAGGTTATGGATGGCCTTAAAGGCGAGGAGCAGAATCTTAAAAACAATACGGGATTTGACGGGGAGCCAGTGAAGTTGCTGAAGAACAGGAGTGATGTGGTTAATGGAGGGGGTTCTGGTGATGATGCGGGCGGCAGAGTTCTGAACCAGTTGAAGTCTGTGGATGGATTTGAGAGGGAGACCAAAGAGAAGGGAGTTGCAGTAGTCGATGCGGGAAGTGACCAGGGTGTGAACAAGAATGGCGGTGGTCTTAGGGTTAAGGGACGGCCGGAGGCGGTTGATGTTGCGTAGATGGAAATAGGCAGACCGAGTGATATTACTGATGTGAGATTTGAATGAAAGTGTGCCGTCGAGGATGACACCCAGACTCTTAACCTGAGGGGAGGGGGAGACTGAAGAGTTGTCTATAGTAATGGAGAAACTGTCAGGTTTGGTTAGGGTGGATTTTGTGCCAATGAGGAGAACCTCGGTTTTACTGTCGTTAAGTTTGAGAAAGTTAGAGAAAAACCAGGATTTGATGTCCTGTAAGCAGTCAGACAGGGAGGATGGAGGGAGGATGGTGGTTGGTTTGGAGGACAAGTAGAGCTGGGTGTCATCCGCGTAACAATGAAAGTGGATGTTGTGTTTACGGAAGATATTGCCAAGAGGAAGTAAATAGATGATAAAAAGAAGAGGCCCCAGGACAGAGCCCTGGGGAACACCGGTTGTGACTGGAAGTGGCTGTGATTTGAAGGTTTTGAGTTGGATGAACTGAGTGCGGCCAGAGAGATATGATTTAAACCAGAGGAGGGGTGTGTCAGTGATCCCGATGGAGGTCAGTCTGTCAATGAGGATGCTGTGGGAAATGGTGTCAAAAGCTGCACTAAGATCAAGGAGGATGAGGATAGTTAATAGTCCGGAGTCAGCTGCCATGAGGAGGTCGTTAGTGATTTTCACCAGTGCTGTTTCTGTGCTGTGATGGGGGCGGAAACCAGATTGAAATTGTTCATACAGGTTATTGTCAGACAAGTGGGTATGGATTTGGGATGCAACAGTTTTTTCCAGGATTTTTGAGAGAAATGGTATATTAGATATGGGACGGTAGTTATTAAAGTTGTTGGGGTCTGCACCAGGTTTCTTCAGTATGGGCGTGATGGCGGCTGATTTGAAAAGTGAGGGAACAAGACCAGAGGTGAGGGAGGAGTGTATGATGACAGTTATAAGGGAGGACAATGAAGGTAGACAGGCTTTTACCAGGGGGGTAGGAAGAGGGTCTAACTGACAGGTAGATGGCTTGGATTTACTGATGAGGTCAGATATTACAACAGCAGAGGGAAGTGTGCAACTTGAAAGAGAATGAGAGAGATGGTCGGTGAAAACAGGGAGAGATATACTGCAGGTGGTGTTAGGAGTTAGTTGCTGGTGAATGTTTTCTATTTTGTCATTAAAAAATGACATGAGGGAGTTACAGTAGGCAGTTGAATACTGATGAGGTGCAAGAGAGTCCGGTGGTCGTAGAATGTTCTTCACTGTAGAGAACAGGACCCTTGTGTTCCCTTCGCCAGAGCTGATGAGAACTGCGTAGTATGATGATTTGGCTGTAGAGAGAGTGTCCTTGTAGTGGAGAATGTGGTTATTGTACATCTCTTTGTGAACGACAAGTCCAGTTTTTTTGCAGAGGCGTTCCAATCGACGGCCTTTTGTTTTGAGTTGGCGTAGTTCAGGTGTAAACCATGGAGCAGAATGGGTGAAGGAAACAGACCGGGGTTTTAAAGGAGCCAGGGTATTGAGCAGTTTATGAAGATTGTTATTGTAATGAGAAACCAGTTCATCAGGCGGGGATGAACAATTTATGCTGGGGAGGTTGTCAATGCCACTGGAGAGTGTAGTTACATTAATATCCTTGATGTTGCGGAAGGAAATAACACGTGACAAATTTGGTTTGGACAGTGTTAAGGTGACAGTAAAGGATATTAATGAGTGATCAGAAATGGGAAGATCAGTTGCAGTACATTTAAGAGGAGTGACACCAGATGATGTTTGCAAAAACACAACAGATACATATTGAAGTACTAAAGGGATTTTTATAACAAATATGATTGCATGAAAGTTATATTTTATTTATAGAACATATTGAGATAGAATGGATAACTGTAACATATACATAATACATTTAATTAAAGTCAACGTTTCAGTTTTTCAGTGTATTTAATATATACATTTTCTAATTATTAGGCAACAAGTGTCCATGTCTTTTATTACTGCTTCTTTAAATATATGTGTGAAGTCACATTTGAAAAAAAGAGTCATATACCATAGAATAGTGTCCCCTGAGGAACAAGCTGTGACACATGCTAAGAAAAGTGAGACATTATCATCAATATCAGTTACTAAATATATTCCAACATGTATCTACTATTGGGTGGAGAAGGTGTGAGTTGTTCTCAGCAACAGGGCTTACACTATGACACAGTCTGTTATACGGAACAGTATAAAGGACAGGCATAAGTGAAAAAAACGAGTGTCGTAAAATTATTTATTTAGAGATTGAAGTCCAATTAAAATATTAATTCCTGGAATAAAGTTGACATATTGACAATAATGCCAAAATGTCAAAGAAAACTTGACATTTCAGGACTAAAAATTAAAACATTTGAGAGTAATTCAATTAGTCTTAGCACATACTGAAAGTTGGACTTTATTCTCTATACTGTACTTCAATATTATTATTCTTCAGACACATCTAGGGAATACTTCTCTTGTATCAAACTGTATCTGATGTACCTGCATGTAAATATGAACGCTGTTATCTGGAGCAAGGTTTAACAGGAGCGAGAACAAAGAGGGAGTGTGTGATGGGAGATACACAGATGTAGAGAAGAGAGAGTTATTATAATATTATAAAGTTTATTATGAGCCCTGTTACCGGCCAACCAGATCTTCCATGCAGTGGTAACATGTTACGGTAAAACGACCACAACTACCACTAAAGAAGACACAAATACCCTCAGTAGATATATCACTAGCACAGGAAAGACTGAAAATACATTTTATTTCAAGCATCTCTTGATCTGTCCTTCAGTAAATAATGCAGTTTAACATAAATCAACTTCTCTAGTCAATGGCTTATATTAAGACAATCATTTTAAATACATGTTCATATGTTGTCTAGTTTTACAAAGACCCATAAAGATATGTTTGTAAAATTCATGAATTTTGCAAGACACTATAGGGGAACAGGGTAAACATTTGAACTTCCCCACTAAAATGCACTAAAGCATTCTTTGTCCGAACATGCTAATGAGGCGCTATCTAATGCTAACTTCTGTAGGAGAGACTGACGCAATAAGACACCGTTAGACAATTAAACAACCACATGTTTATTTTAAAGATAGCCCAATCCTGCTCAGTGTTGATGTTAAAAATCACATTCCTCTATACTAACAGACTGTCAATCAAGGTAGACCACTCCCAAGCTTCTAAACTCTACGCTTTCAGGCCTGTCAAACTTTTATTTTCTCACAGGTGCTACATAGTGATGTCATTATGTTCTGGAAGTGAACATAGGAGTCCAATAGAGGCGTTTCGAACAGGGGGTTAGTGTGTCCCCTCAGGGAACACAGGGATTGTAGCCTTTGCAGACCATTTACATGCAAAAAAACCTATAAAACATACAACAGGAAATAGAAAACCCCTTGGGCCTCTTTAAGTTTAAAGTTAACAGAATGTTTTAGTTTATTTCCAGCATCTTGATCTTGACTACAATAAACGTTTTAACGTGCCAACCACCACTGGAATGAACCACACCACCATCAGCTGGAGTTATTTTCACACTTCCACACTTCCCCTCAACAACACCACTATACAGTGTCAAGCAGTGGAAAATATTTCATTCGAACATTCAGACACAGGAAGTTCCGGTGTTCTTGAGGTCAGAATGAGTGGTGTCAACTTATTTGCTTCCTTTTTTTTTTTTCCTGTTCCTAGCCTTGTTCCTCTTCCCATGTCTAATTGCATAAGAGCCGAGCCTCACAAGTATCAGAACAGTGGGGGCTCCCTAGCCTCCCTGTCATGTTTTACTGTCACAAAATGGAGGCCAGCCTTAGCAGCTCGTAACACATTGCCCTAATTTGGCTGGGTAAATAATGCAGCTCCCATTGATTGATGCCAGTCCGTGAGTGAACGCAATAAAAGGAAATCCACATGTTCACACAGCCTGAAAAAAAATCTCACCCTGAAGCTCTGTGATCAAGCTCGGAAACATAATGTTTAATCCTTTCAGTATCAGTGATCTGTTGGGATAGAGTCATGGAGACCAGCAAGCCAAATCTAAAAACTACAAGGAAGATGGAAGCTTCATAAAGCTGCAGACTGAGATGTCTTTAACATGGTTCCACTGGGGGAGCCAACATTAAACATACATTTACTCAAAGTAACTTTAATTGGAGCTAACAATTTGTTTTCGATAATTTAAACATATTTCTATTCCTCAAATATCTCCCTAATTGGCAAAATATACAATAAAGATAAGGCTATGAACCAACTATTTCTCATCAATGACATCATGTTAATGTATGCTTACTGCAGATATTGGGATCCACATGTGCACAAAAAAAGAAGCTTTTGAAATTGTGCAGAAATGTAGAAATAGTTTATGATTATATTTGAGAGCACTGACAAGTGGATTGTTGAACTGTAGTTTAAAGTCCCACTCAGAATCTTGGTCACAATACTTAAGAAATCCACTCAAATACTCTGATGTTTTTAACTCTCAAATATTGATATCAGTAATTGACTCAAAAGAGTATCTGTCAAGCTATGATATAAAGACACACTGAGATTAAGCTTGGGTATGCCTTGTCACTTTGAGAAGACATCATTATCTCCACTTTCATCCGAATGGAAGGATCCACAGGATGACAGCTAGCAGAGTTTAATGTGTAACTTCTTCTTTTTCAAGCCGCTTTTGCTAAGGGACTTAACAGGTTCAAGGAGGTCAAGTGTCACTTACTGGAAAACAAAATATTAAAGGAATTGTTCGACATTTTGGAATATAACTTGTTTTCTTTTTTTGGCACAGAGTTAGATGGGAAGAATTTTCTAATTGCTCCTGTCTGTATGCTTAGGGCGAGGGTTAGCCCAACCCAGTCTCACATCTAAACGTGTAATAACTATGTTGGTCCACAACTTGGGACGTAGTATTTCTACAAAAACGCCTCTGAAATTGAAAGATCCCTACGTTTTTTTTCACCATTAATTTCCAATGGCGTCTATGTCACATAATCTTCAACTTTCTCCCTGCAGAAAAAAAAACATGGCCGAACTTCGTTTTATTCTCGGTGGAAAATGCCTATTTTAAAGTTACTTTGGCCATTAAAATGCGTTTTGATGTCATTTGATGCGAGAAATATGAGTTGTTATTTCAGATTATGTGTGCAGTGGATGTACATGATCTTTAGTTTGCTAGTTATTACGAAGATTACTTCAGGAAATTGTGTCTATACAACGTTTTCATTGTTACCAAGGTGGTTGCTAGGGACGCTGCTATCGATATTATTTCTGTTATGTTGTGTAACTGTTTAATGGTGTTATCTTTATTGCTACCCCCTTCCCTGTCAATGTATAGTGTTGGTCCACAGCGTAAACGTATTGCAAAACAAAATCCGCATCTAAAATTGTGGCATAGATACGTTATTTTCCCTTGTGCAATTCTCCATTTACTCAACAATAACACATAATTATCCTTGTGTTTATTTATTTGTTTGATTAATAAACACAAGTTGGAGTCCGTCAGGACTGAGGGTCGGAGCAGCTCATTTGCCTTAGAGAATTTTACACCCGGAAGTAAGTATTCTCTCCACTTCGCTTGACAAACCCAAACCCTGTGATAGTCCTCAAGCTCTGTGATTGGATGTTTGAGTGTGCTCCGAGGGTTACGCCGAGCGTCGAACAGCACTTGAAATGGGATGGAACCACGGCAGACTGTCCAAAACTCGATTTGAACGGGTCCACTGCGTCCCCCCCCTCCCCCACCCCGTCCCCAGAACTACACATGCTGGCTATTGTGTTTCGCAACATGTTCTCTATCTATGGCACGTCTCTACTGGGAGTTGTAGTTTTAAAAGACGTTTTCGTATTTCCCATAATAAGAAGTTGTCAGTATTAAACTGTGTACATCCCTGGAGGTTTAGGGGATAGGAAACACTCACATTTAAAACATATAATTAATAAATGGGTGAAAATTGCTTGTGCCCATAATGGGCAGCATTAATATATATACCCACATGACAGCTAAGGTCAGAAGAGCTTTATTTAACAGCTGGTCTTATGTCTGTGACCCCTCCTGTTGTTCATTGATAAGCCTGAACACGCATGCACTTGTCAAGGTTCAGAGGCACATTTTGCAAATATGGCAGTAGCCATCGATCATCTTAAGATAAGATATACTTTATTGATCCCAAGTTGGAAACATTTGCGTTACATCAGCATGTGTAACAGTTGTAAATATGCAGTGGTGTTTATTTGTAAATCATTTAGTATAATCACACAAATTCTGTGTTTTATATTTAATAATTCTGTGTTCTTTATTTATTGAATATTCAATACCTGACAAGGTCGGAGATGAAAAACTTGGGTCACAGGTTCCTCAACAGTGCATTACAAGACATCTATCAATATGTGTGTATACCTCCACCATTAAACTGTCGTATTCTGCACATTTCTTATACTATCTACATACATCTTATATAAGAGTATAATACATATGTATAATATCAGTTAAAATAAGTGCTTCAACATCGTTTTAATTGCTGGAGGAACCTGCGACCCAAGTTTTTCATTCATTGCATAACTACACCGTATAACTAATATGATAGGTCAATAAACCTTAGCAAATCTAGAAAGGGATGTGCAAAATAGTCATTATATACAGTCTTTAATGAACTATTAGTAGAGAATAACGAGTAATGAATATACTTTAGGGATCCTATTAATATCTAATAATACAAATAATTAAAACTGCGGTCGCAGATGTGCGCGCAGTGATGAGCGGGCCCTCGCGTCCATGCGCCTGTCGGGGAGGGCGGGCCGGTCATCCCGGCGTCAAGCAGACGCTCGTGAGTCCTCGGAAATGAGCCGTTTCCCATTTCTAAAATGTTCGCATCCCAGACTCCCAGGTCCTCCAGGCAGCGACCCGGAAACGGATGTCGGCGCGCCGTCTGGAAGGAAAACAAATGTCTGTAAAGGCTCGTCGAGGATCGATTATCGAGGAGGCTGTCTGGAGGAGCCGTAACCGAGGATACACTGATTTAGAGGAGAGAGGAGTCTCTCTGGAGGAGCTATAACCGAGGGTACAAAGATGTAGAGGAGAGAGGTGTGTCTCTGGAGGAGCTATAACCGAGGATACACTGATTTAGAGGAGAGAGGAGAGAGGAGTCTCTCTGGAGGAGCTATAACCGAGGGTACAAAGATGTAGAGGAGAGAGGTGTGTCTCTGGAGGAGCTATAATCGAGGATACACTGATGCAGAGGAGAGAGGTGTGTCTCTGGAGGAGCTATAACCGAGGATACACTGATGCAGAGGAGAGAGGTGTGTCTCTGGAGGAGCTATAACCGAGGGTACACTGATGCAGAGGAGAGAGGTGTGTCTCTGGAGGAGCTATAACCGAGGGTACAAAGATGTAGAGGAGAGAGGAGTCTCTCTGGAGGAGCTATAACCGAGGGTACACTGATGCAGAGGAGAGAGGAGTCTCTCTGGAGGAGCTATAACCGAGGGTACACTGATTTAGAGGAGAGAGGTGTGTCTCTGGAGGAGCTATAACCGAGGGTACACTGATGCCGAGGAGAGAGGAGTCTCTCTGGAGGAGCTATAACCGAGGGTACAAAGATGTAGAGGAGAGAGGAGTCTCTCTGGAGGAGCTATAACCGAGGGTACAAAGATGTAGAGGAGAGAGGAGTCTCTCTGGAGGAGCTATAACCGAGGGTACACTGATGAGTTCTCGGGAGTCGATTTCAGCCAACAGTGATGTTTAAAAGAGGCGTGACGCATGGCTGGACTTTTGTCAACGAAGCACAGCTCTGCAAACTGTTCCCGTTGTGATTATAAGTTATTCAAGATGATGAAATGTGCATCAGACTTTCCGCCCTTTACCGTTTTGTTTACTCACTAATCACATCTCCCCTGGATGTTAGGCTATTTTTTTTTAATACAACTGCTTTCATTGTGACGCAATGTTTACAGTGAGAACATCAATAATATATGTAACAGGCCTACATTACACACTTTATTTGTATGCTTTAGTAGATATCTACAAGTAAACAGTAGATATTTTTCATGAAACCATATAGTGCTTCACATAATAAAATATACAAGGGCTGTAGCCTGATATACATTATATGCTTTAGGAGCGGTATGTGTGTGTTGTACAGTCAGTAGGTGTGTGTTGTGGAGTGTATAGGTGTCTGTTGTAATTCAATTTGCCGCCAGCAGAGCCGGTGTGTGTGTGTGGGTTAGGGGTTAGGGGTAACCCTAACCCTAAACCCTAACCAGTTATGAGCATTTCTGTCTAAGCCCTGCCTTTTTGCAAACAGGTTTAGATTAATGACGGGCATATTTATCGTCTGAACATGCTCATTTTCTACGGTAATGTGTCTGATCCTCCACCGATGCTGTATACGATGTTTGGTGTTGAAAAACTGAAAATTGACATTTAAGTGAATATTTCACTGTTTTGAACATTATGCTAATTACAAAAAATAAAAGTAGGCGGAGCTTAGGTGTCCAATAGGATTATTTGTAGAGCAGGTCCACCCGGATAAGTGCCAACATTTCAGGTTATTTGGACTTACGGTGCAACTTCGTAAATCTTTCACAAAATGGGAATGGCCATAGGTGGCGCTAGCGAGTATTTTGGACAATTTGAACCCATTGACTCCAGAATGTTGCTATTTTTACCGGTCCTGGCGTCCGTGCAAAATGATACAACTTTTTGAGCGTCCTAAAGCCCTCAAAAACAGGAAAGATGGCGTGGAATAATAATAATACCACCAAAAACAATAGGTTCCTCGCACTTCGTGCTAGGACGCCGTTGGGTCCTAGCGCTCCGTCTTGCCCTAATGAAATTCAATAACATGCTTTAACCACTAGGTGTCCCTTTATATCAGCTGTGCGCCTTTATGGTGTAAATACAGCCTATCTACCAATTGGATCAAATATAAAAGTCAGCCGAATTAGTGTTGATACTACAAGGAGACGTATTGTGTGAAAAGAAATGTAAGATGTTGTTTAATTACTGATATATTTATGATCCACGTCACATTTTCAGTTCCTCATGTTTGTCTAGAAGTCTTCTGATCAGGGCTCTATAAATACAGAACTACAGCAGATATGTAATATTTAATGCAGCCGAACCGTGTATTACAATGCCGTTATGTGATGACTTTCAAAGAGAAAAGCAAGCACACTCGGAATGAAGTATTATTTTATTTTAAAAAAATTGTTTTCGGTCTGTTTCCGGTATTTGTTTATGACGATGTGATGTGAGATGTGAGACTGGAATTGCACAATATTGCTACACAGAAGTTTTCCTCACATATGCCACAATTTTAGATGCAGATTTTGTTAAACTAATATGTTTGCGCTGTGGACCAACACTATACATTGACGGGGAAGGGGGTAGCAATAAAGATAACATCATTAAACAGTTACACAACAAAACAGAAATAATATCGATAGCAGCGTCCCTAGCAACCACCTTGGTAACAATGAAAACGTTGTATAGACACAATTTCCTGAAGTAATCTTCGTAATAACTAGCAAACTAAAGATCATGTACATCCACTGCACACATAATCTGAAATAACAACTCTGGAATGAATGGTGAAAAAAAACTTAGGGATCTTACAATTTCAGAGGCGTTTTTGTAGAAATACTACGTCCCAAGTTGTGGACCAACGTAGTTATTACACGTTTTTTTGTGAGACTGGGTTGGTTAGCCAGTATAAAAACAGTGTAAAATAAAAAAAAATAAAAAAACAGCATTCGTTAAGCCCAATCCTTCACTTCTCATCTCACATCCCTTTTTTGTCAATATTTAAATTACTGCTCCCAGGGATATCTTAACCTTTACAGATCATGTATTTACATGCACAAAAACAAAAACCTATAGAACAACACTGTAACGGAGGTGATCTCTGGGCCCATAGATCTCGGCCTCCGTTACGGGTAATATAGCACTAAAAACATTGCACAGGAAGCATGGGAATATATGTAATTTATGTAAGTTTGTCTGTCTCTGTTTCCTGGTTTCATGTTAAAAGTGTTCCCCTTCCCCCATGTCTGTGGCTGTTGATTGTGTGCACCTGGTGCCCTGTGTTGTCTCCTCCCCCCCACCTGTGTTGAATTGCTGATTAGTGTGTGTATTTAGGGTCTGTTGCCCTGTCTGTTTGGAGGCGGGTAGTGTGGGTGAGATCCTTGTGGCTGCTGACTGTGTTCAGGGGAACAGCAATTGAGGCTGTGAATCATGTGCTTATGATTTGAATAAATGCCCACACCGGGTTGTATTTTTGGACGTTCTGCCTCTGCCTCCTTGCTTGGTCGGGCCGCTCAATTGTCAGCTTCACAAACACATTATAGGTAAAGGGAGAAACCCCCCCAAATAATAGGACCCCTTAAAAACAGACCTTTCACGGCTACTTGAATAAAGTTACAAAAGCAATTACTTTTACAATAATCTTTTGTTTAGTTTCATACCGTTCAGGTATGTGTAAGCTTGACTAGAATCTCTTAAGAAAGATCATAATAGTCGAACACCAAATGCTATATTATCAAGGCAAGGCAATTATATTTATATAGCACCAAAGCAAAAAACCCGAAATTCTATCAGACCAACTGTCACATACAACATCATGCGAGAAACTCCCTGGGAATCCATAGGAATTCAGCCATGGGCAATATTTTGTATATATATATATACTATATATATATTTATTTATATATAATGAAACAGTGTGTTGAGTAAATTCAGGTCATAAAGATGAAATAATAATCACATTCTTGCAGTGGGTGAAATACCATTGTCTAAACATGAGGACAGGACAAGAGGCAGTTACCTTAGCTTAGCACAAAGACAGGTTATAGGGAGGAACAGTAAAACAACTTACCATTGTACTTAGCAATTTAACACATTACAGTATGTCTTGTTTATTTAATCTGTAAATATCAGTGAACACAAGAAGAGCTGGGGCCAGAAGAGGAAACTACAATAGACTGTAGAAGAAGTAGAATTATGGTCTGACCATCGCCATGTTGTTTATTAAAAACCTGCCGTGACATGAGGAAGTATAACCGAACCGAAGAGGTTTTTACTCTAAAATGGTACCATCATTTACTAAATGAACATTGTGCTGTGTTAAAGAAGACACCAAATTAGCAATTAGACCATAAACTCCTCAGGAAAATATTTTCTGAGGTAAAAGAATCTAGTGGAAAGTAGAGTTAACCCTAACAGGAGCAAGTAGAAAAACGAATAACAAAGTCAGCAGCCAGTTGGTAATGTTTAACGGCATCTCTCTAAAGTGTAGTCATTCTAGTCACCATGTGCCAACTTTTATTAGGTTTTCTTTCTTATTTTTTAGAAGTTCATAGTTCAATAATAAAGCCTTTTTCAAAAACAGTGTTACCTCTTGGCCTTGGTCTCTCTGTGACTATCTACTCTTTTGAGAAGTTAGAAGATGTTCTTGTTTCTAGTGCAGTTAAGGGTCAAGGATGAATTTGTAATCACAATTTCAAAAAGCAATGATATATATATATATTATATATATATATAGTATATAACAATATGCAAACTTTCAATTCCAACTGAATAACAGGATTGTCATGATACTAAGTGTTCAGCTCGAAGAACGATATATTTTTTCATTCAACAACACTAATGAAAATATAACGTTGCCGTCCCTTCTATCATACTGTGAGTCTAAGTGTGTATAAAGGCCTGATTCATATGTATCATATTACATCAAACCATGCAAATAAGTACCACTGGAAACAGGAGGCTGTGGAACCATAAATCTAGAATGTGACAGCACAAGCTTCCAGGATGTGAGGATAACTAGTGTGCATTGATACTTTGTGGATTTTACACAACACAGGGCTTAAAACAATTGCCTACTGAGTCAATCTCCACCCAAAATAAACTCTAATTTGTGAGGGAATTAGAAACTAGTCCATACATTACCGAGCATGTTCTGTTATGAGGAGTGACTTTTTTTTACACGGATGTAAATGTTGTGGGCATGAGTGTCCCTGTGTGGGACCGCCTGGGGCCATAACAACACCACCTGCTGCCGGCCTGGCTCTGCACCAACAGGACAGTAAAAAAAGAAAGAAAAAGTAGCCGAGCCTCTACCAGTCAACTGCATTGTTAACAAGTTACTTATCAAGGAAACCACTGTGGTGCTGGGCTGCATGTCGGCTGCATCTCAGCATGTTAACCTCTGTGATCATCCAAACCAACAAGGAGATGGAGATTATCACAGTCATAGCCAGTGTGAGACTTATATTTTACAGATGGATAGATACTCTATCCCAAGTTGGGAAATGATTTTATCACAGCAGCATATGGACAGTCAATCTACAAGAATTACAAAATGAATTTAAAATACAATGTAATAAAATACAAATAAAATAAAGATCTAAACATTATATTATATCTTTATTCTACTTTTTTGTTTTGTTTACATTTTACTTATGTCATTTTTACTTTTTCATATATTTAGTGCTAGATTGCAGTAAATATATTTGAGCAGGGTACAGTATGTACTGCATATGCAGGAATGTACTGCATTTTGGAAAACCGGCATATGCCTAATATAATGTAGGTTATATGAAATCTGAATGATGATGATCAGGTCAGAGCTTAAAAAGTGAACAGAAAATGAATCTGCGACTATGTTGATAATTGATATGTCATCAATCATAATGAAAAAACATATCATTTAATATATCTGAGTGTTTGTATTTGTTGGATAAGACAAATCAATTGAAAACGTCACCTTACGACTCTCCTAAACTTTGTTGCGTAGTTTTAACTATTTGAACAGTAGCTGAAACGAATGAGTTGCAGCCCGAGGCAAGATTCTTAAGCTAACAATATGTTCATGTTTCTTCAGTGAGAGGTCATTACCTAAGACTATAAGAAGTGACCATATGGTTTGTCCATTACCATGTTGTTGTTTTTAGAACCAGAAGTGACAGTGAGTGGAGCTAAATGTAATCTTAAACTGAGTTAGGCATTCTAGGTGACCAAAGTGTTAATATTAACTCGAGTGAACTGAAATAAAATGGTGAAAGGGTAAAGTGGAGAGACGCTGTGGGAGCCACCTATCAATCACAAAGTAGCCCCGCCCTACAACATATTCTGCTTAATCGTCTAATTTAATCAAAATTAAACCAACATTTACTGAAGGATTATCATGTTGAATTAAAGAAAATTAGCAATTGAGCCCATAAACCCATCAGAAAATTGTTGAACAAGTTAATAAATTAAGAGAGAAGCAGAAGGGTTTTCTCAACTTCAATAGAAACTTCATTTTGCAACTATGGACTCACCATCTTTTGGCCATTAATTCCGCATTTGCTTTCATCGTGTATTCTTCATATGCTATATTATACTAATAAAGCTTTGTTTTTAATAAAGGAAGTTGGTTTTCTCTTCTCTTTCAAAGTGTCATTTGAAAAATGTAAGGTTGCAATAACTCTTTACAACATTTAGGGTTAAGCAGAGAGATGTGGCTGCAGATAGATACTGAGTGGGGAATTTAACAATAGTCATATGTTGTAATAATGGCATTTCTGCAATGTACATAACTCTCTACTGACACATGCACAAAGAGTGTGTGTGAAATTCCCTGAGGATAAAGACATGTTCTGTAAGGGATACACTCAAAGAAAATGTCTTCATACACTACAATGTGAAATGACAGTATATCTGTTAAATGTTCAGGAGTAGAACAGGGCGATATGGACAATGTTTCTTACCAGATACATCAATATCGATATTGCAACAATATAGTATTTGTTGCTCCGACAGAATATTTACGCTAATCCATGAGATGATTCACGATATCAGAGGGAATTAACAGTCTGTAGAATACTGTCTTCTCTGCAGCAAAAAACAACTCACTGCAGAAGATATTTTCACATATGTTGCCTTAACCAAAATGTGCCCATACTGCAATTTGGATATTATGCTAGTACATATTGCGAGTTTGATACAATTTCAATTCGTCGTTCAGATCTAATCCCTTGTGGTGCAGTCTTTAAAAACAGGAAACCACGGTTTTGATATGGCCTTTTTCAAAATCTGTAACGAAATGTACTCCTAAATCGTAATATTGATATACTAGCAGTATATTGACCAGCCCGATACAATGGCAATTAAACATCTGAAATGAAAGTTCAAGTACAGACACTGGTGAGAGAGAACAGAAGAGAAACTATAGCTTCTGGTTTATTCTGGAGGGACAGTTTTAAAAATAACTCTAACACACACACACACACACACACACACACACACACACACACACACACACACACACACACACACACACACACACACACACACACACACACACACACACACACACACACACACACACACACTGTAGAGTGTGAAAGTGGTCAAAAGTGATGCAAACTGCTCCAATACAGGGGCTGCCTCAAATATTTACCTGTGTGTGTGTGTGTGTGTGTGTGTGTGTGTGTGTGTGTGTGTGGTGTGTGTGTGTGTGTGTGTGTGTGTGTGTGTGTGTGTGTGTGTGCTAGTCGCTTCAACTCACTGAACTTCCTCTTTTGGGAACCGAGCATCCTTGTTTAAAAATCTTATTTTTGCCTATCATCACATGAATCATCCTTATGTCCCCTATATGTCCCTCTCCACTGCCTATCATTGATTCCCAGTCATATTTCAGACAGTTAGACCTCTGCAGACACACAACGAGAGGAAACTTACCGCGCTTCAACCAATCACCTCGACTCTTGTTCTTTTCGGATGTGTGTGCTCTTCTAGACTCTGGTGACAATGTAAAGAATATTCCTCATTTCTCCTTCGTTTGTTCCATCCCTTCTCGGTAGTTGTTGTGCGGGCTGGGCTGGAGGTGCGGACGGGGCGGCAGAGCTCAGCGCACTGGGATGCATGAGGAAGTTGGAGCCGTGCGCATCTCACTGAGAGAGAAAAGAGGAACCAGCCCTCAGCGGTCCTACTCTCAGTTTCACTGGCTGAAATACCCGGCTTTTTTTCTTTTCTTCCCCAGCTGCTTGTTCAGTGATAGAGGTGAACGGAGAGAGGCGGGCTGCCTGTATAAACACGCAAAATGAAAGATGGTTTAAATAATCTCTAAAGCCTATGTGTATTTTTAAGGCTCTGTGCCTCTCAGAAAATGATGTCTTTTGTTTATTTTAAGAGCATATTTAAAAGTGGTGTTAAGCAACAAAGTAAATAACTCAAATACTGTTCTTAAATACATTTCTGAGGTTCGTCTACTTTACTTTCGTATTTTATGCTACTTTGTACTTTTACTCCATGTGGCAGGATGAGCAGTAAATAGTGTTGTAAGGCATATTATTTTTTAGCCTATCACCGCCAGGGGGCACCCTATAAAGGAGCAGAGGCTTCTAGCTGGCGGCCTCTTGTTCGCTGGTGCCCAGACCAACCCACTTCCGTTCTTGCCGTGTTTTGCTTCCGCCACCGGCGTAGGTATGTTGTAGGAGAATAGTTGGCTTCAGGTAAAGTTTCGCAATTTATCATACTTACGTGTAGTCACGTTTTGTTTTGTATAGCGGAGGGTCTTCCTGGCGATGCCCGTCAAGTAGCCGTAACATAGAGAGCATGAAACTCTCTCCTCTCTGCCTGATCGGTGTGTACGGCGATTTGTTCAGTCCATTCACCACACCTTTCCTGAACATTCATATTATACTTGTGTGTTTATTGTTAATCTAGGGCCAAGCTAAGGCTTTAAAGAACCGCTGCTGTTTTGCTGCACCGAAAAGAGACGGGTTTCTGGCGCAGGGTCATCACCCGTACTGCTGATCCTGTGTGACTGTTTTTATAAATTGTATTTTTACTAGTGTATACAAATAAACTGTTCTATTTTTGATAATTGAACCACGTCTCTTGTTCCATGAGTAACCGAACCTGTGTGTCCTAGTGACTTAAAACTTGTCACATTTCCCTGGGTGAAATTCCCGGGGTGGCGTTGTCGGACTTAGTGGTTTAACCAAACTGTTAAATTAATATATTTATTCTGCGGTCACTGCTACATCCACTACACTAACTTATGCACTTTTTGTTACTTTACAGATTTATATTAATTATGTGAAATATAATTGTAGTCGCCAAAATCTCCAAAAGTTTGTCTTGTAACTCGATACCTCAAAAGTTATTGTTCTTGGCCACAGAGCTTGGGCCTGAGAAGCAGTGTCAGAGTCGCAGTACAAAACCCACTGGACGTTTCGGTTGCTTTTCAACGTTTATTTCCAGCAAACATAAAACAAAATAGGAAAACAATATGTAACATAAACTTAAACAGCAGATCCTAATAATCTGTCTTTTAATAAGCATAAGGTTGCGTCTGCGTGTCAATGACGATAGCTGCTGCCTGCTGCCCTCCCGTCACACACCACACCTCCAACTTAAAGCCTTAGCCCCGCCCCCTTCACCTGACCAAAGCGCACCTCTCACTGAAACAGACAAATGCATTAATAAAGGTTCCAAATAAATCAAAACAAAATAAACTTAAATGCGGCTCCTACAATAATGAAGTCTTAACTCAGACTTTAGTTCCACCTGGAGTAAATCCACCAGCTACCCTGCAGTATACAAAGTCATTCAAACTAGCTGCACCTTTACCAGCTTTGAGAACACTTTCATGATCAATCATTATAAAACATATCATATATATTATTCTGAAATGGACCAATCTGCACAATCACTACTTTGACTTTTTATACTTTAAATATTTTTAGATGCAAATACTTTATAGGCCTAGATAGATAGATAGATAGATAGATAGATAGATAGATAGATAGATAGATAGATAGATAGATAGATAGATAGATAGATAGATAGATAGATAGATAGATAGATAGATAGATAGATAGATAGATAGATAGATAGATAATTAGGTTGTTATAGCAGCAGTTTGTTCAGGCATTACAATATTTAACAGATGGAATAAAGTATAGACATAATACAATATCAAATAAATAAACAGCAAATATAAACATATCTACAGTAGAAAAGACAAATATCAAAAAAAAAATACAATATAAAATATTCCGGATAAATGTTATATGTGAAAGATATATCTATCCAGAAGTACACAGTCTGGAGATCATATTTCACCCACATTTCTGAAAATGTATCAACTTATTTTAAATCATTGTGTGTTATAATTATATTCAGGGCACCTTTTTCAAAAATCCAAACCTGTATGTTAAAATGTCTAATTATTGTCTCTGCTGCCAACATGTCGGATGCAGGATCGAGGGAAGGACGGATAAACGTGTGGACAGATGTGAGGGATACATTTGCATAGTGTACAGGACAGCTCTAACATGCATTCAAATGAGGCTGACAGCTATCATGCTCAGTGCCTCCTCTGGGTGGGGAGGGTGGGGGCAGCTCAGCCTAAGGGCCACAACAGCAGCTCAGCCATAACACGTCAGAGAACGCTCCCGGCTCTCCAGCTGTAATCTTTAATCTACAGTGAGGATTAGACAGTGAGTCGCTATGAGATGGAGACATGGAAGATAATTGAATGACATCAGAAAAAATAGGAAGAATGTTTAAAAATCGGTTGAGGATAAAGAAAAGAAAAACAATCCCAGCGTGAGGGATACAAAGAAGGACGAGTTGTTAAACAGCTGCTTACAGATGTGCTGATGTTGTGTGTGCAGGCGAAGTGAGACACACAAAAACACATACACACACACACACACACACACACACACACACACACACACACACACACACACACACACCTCAGTCTGGCTCTCTATATTTAAACTTCAGGGGAAATGTGTTCCTCTTTTAGCAGGTTGGAGATCCACAGTCTGATTATTACACGGGGAATGAATAGTAATAGTTTTATATTCCTCTTTTCACATTGACATTTGGAAGAACAATGTGAATGATGAGGGGCATTGTGTTTTTCTCAGATATTGCTGGAGGGTGACCTGCTTTTTTACATGTTGTTTTTATGTTATTTTGCTGATCTTTTTGGAACATGTATAATAATAATAATAGCTTGGATTTATATAGCGCCTTTCATGAGACCCAAGGTCACTTTACAGAGAAGAGCAGGAGTCAGACAGTCAGACAAACAGTCAGACAGACAAAACAACAAATAGATTAGGGGCCAAAGGCCTTGGCAAACAGATGGGACTTGAGGGCCCTTTTGAAGGCGTCGAGCGTGGGGATGTTGCGGATCTCCGCAGGGAGAGCGTTCCAGAGGGTGGGGACTGGCACACTGAAGGCTCTGTCCCTTAAGTTTCGCAGGTTGGTGCGGGGGGTGGTAAGCAGGCCGGAATCTGAAGACCGCAGGTTCCGGGGTGGGGCATGTGCCGTGGTGTAGTGGGCGTTGGACGCGGGGGTACGCCGTACCCCCACTTATTTTATTTGGAGCATGATCTTTTTTTCAATAGTCTAATATACATATAAAATCATTGCCAGTGTTATTAGTTGCAAGTGTGTATTTGTTGTAATAATGACAAAAACATAATACATTTCACAGTAAGTAATTATAATAAAAAATAAAAACGATTATTCCTTAAAAAATTATGCTTCGTGATCACGCTCGTGAGCTCGCCGCCCGCCGATTTTGCGGCAGCTCTTTCCTTCAAGAATGCTAACGAAAAAGCTCTATAATGGCAGAAAAACATTTTTTACTTTACTTATTTTCTAAAAAGAATATCATTCACAAGAAGAAAGAGGCTAGCAGCACCGAAGCTACAAGTGAAGCTGCTACTAGTACTACATCATCAGAAGAGCCGTCTAAAGACGTGGATAATGCTAGCACTAACGTTAACGTTAGCTGCGCTAGCAACGTTCCCCTGGCTATCTCAAGCTCACCTTTCCCAGAGGTATGGACGGAGGAGATGTGGCGGAGGAAACAAGAGGTGTGTGTGTGTGTGTGTGTGTGTGTGTGTGTGTGTGTGTGTGTGTGTGTGTGTGTGTGTGTGTGTGTGTGTGTGTGTGAAGCAGCGCTGTCTGCTTATTTGCAATGTAGGCTTAATCAGAATAATTTCAAATCCAGATTCAATGATCTTTGCATAAGTAGGCTATATTTTTCGTTTCGTTTATTTAATAAGTTAATTTCAGGACAACTTTTGGAATTTTGTTTGTTTGTTATGAGTTTTAAATAGATTTTGAAAGTGGAGAGAGAGAGAGAGAGAGAGAGAGGAGAGAGAGAGAGGAGAGAGAGGAGAGAGAGAGAGAGAGAGAGAGAGAGAGAGAGAGATAGAGAGAGATGAGAGAGAGAGAGAGAGAGAGAGAGAGATAGAGAGAGAGAGAGAGAGAGATGTCTGCTTAGTTGCAATACTATAGCTTATGCAATTTAGGCCTATAAATTGTTTATGTAATTTATGTGCCTGTGTGTCCATGGTTTTGTGTGTGTGTTGAGCGCAGCACCGTCTGCTTTTTGCAGTACAGTAACTACAGTAGGATTAAGCATACATACCGGTTTCTGTGGACCTGTCTGCCCGTTTTGTGAGTGCACTGCGCGTGTGCGCACTTGTGTGGCATTGTTTGGACCTAATTAAAATAGCGTCCCCCCCAGTAAAAAAAATCCCCACGACACCACTGGGCATGTGGGCGAAAGATGTCCGATAAGTACTGGGGGGCATGGGCATGGAGGGACTTGTAGCTAAGGAGGAGGACTTTGTAAGTTATGCGGGACTTGACCGGCAGCCAGTGGAGGTGGATGAGGGTGGGAGTGATGTGCTGCCACGGCTTTGTATGTGTGAGTACCCTAGCAGCACAGTTTTGAACATACTGGAGCCTGTCCAGGGTTTTTTTTGGGGACCCCAAACAGGACACCATTGCAGCAGTCCAAGCGGGAGGTGCCGAAAGCATGGACTAGGGTTTCTGCAACCAACTCCGAGAGTGACGGTCGGAGTCTGGCAATGTTCCTTAGATGGAAAAAGGCCGATTTGGTAACAGACTTGATGTGGGAGTGGAAGGAAAGGGTGGAGTCAAGGATGACACCCAGGTTGCAGGCTTCAGGAGATGGGGAGATGGAGCAGCCGTCAACCTCAAGGATGAAGTCACCAACCTTCCGGAGCAGCGTTTTGGGTGCCACAACCATGAGCTCTGTTTTCCTGGTGTTTAGTTTGAGATAGTTGGACGACATCCAGATTTTTATGTCATGCAGGCAGTTGATGAGAGAGTGGGGGGGGGGGGGGGGGGGGGGGGGGGGGGGGGAGCTGGGAGGATGGAGTAGTGCTGAGATATCATTGGGTATCATCAGCGTAGCAGTGGAAATTGAGTCCATGATGGCGGATGATCTGGCCGAGGGGGAACATGTAAATGGGGAACAGGAGGGGGCCAAGCACAGAACCCTGGGGTACACCATGATTGACTGGGGCCGGGGGTGAATTTGAGCCATTAATGGTTACAAACTGTTCCCTGTTATGGGGGTATGATGTGAACCAGGACAGGGCTGTGCCAGTGACACCTAGGAGGTCAGATAGGCGGGTGAGTAGGATGGTGTGGGAGATGGTGTCAAACGCTGCAGAGAGGTCCAGGAGGATGAGGATACTGAGGTGGCCAGAGTCAGCAGCAATGAGGAGATTGTTGGTGATCTTGATGAGGCGGTCTCGGTGCTGTGTTGATGTGTGAAGCCGGATTGGAAGGGCTCATAGAGCTCATGGTTGGACATATACAGATGGAGTTGGCCGGTGACCACTGTTTCCAGAGTTTTACTTAGGAAGGGAAGGGCCTCGACTTTCGCCTGGAAGAAGTCAAGGAATTTGGAGTACAGATCGGGAGCCCCTGAGGACTGGGGGGTGTCAGAGGGGCGGAGTAGGCGATTGATGGTGGAGAACAGTGTTCTGGGGTTGCTTTCCTGGGCACCGATGAGACGGGAGTAGTAATGAGTCTTGGCGTGGGAGAGAGCTTCCTTATAAGCTTTCACATGGTCATGATAAGCCAGGAGGTGGACCGTGAGGCAACCTTTTTTAGAGAGCCCCTCTCTAAAGGGTGAAGGAGACAGTTCCGGGTTTTGATTGAGGCGAGAGGTTTGAGACTGAGGGACACTGAGGGCAGTGTTTTAGTGGGCTACCAGGCCGTCCACGGTGGAGTCGGAGGGAGCCGAGGCCATGTGGGTAGCTATCAGGTCTGATAGGGCCGGTGCACTCACAGTCTTGATGTTCCTAAACATAATGGCGCGTTTAGGATGCTGCCTGGGCAGGGAGAACGGAACAGTGAAGAGGATGGCGTGATGGTCAGATACAGCCAGGTCGAGTCGCTGTAGGTTGGGGGGCGGAGAGCCGGTAGAGTACACCAGATCCAGCGTGTGGCCTTTGGTGTGGGTGGGGCCCTGGACATGCTACTTGAAAGTGAAAGGAAGTCAGCAGCAAATTTGCAGTTACTGGAGTCCACGTGAATGTTAAAATCACTGAGCAGGAGAGTTGATGGTGACATGGAGCAGAGAGAGGTGAGCAACTCAGACAGCTCAGACAAGAAGGTATTGGAAGCTTTAGGTGGGCGGTAAATGAGGGCAACCTGGAGCGGAGCAGACCCAGCTTGTTTGAAAACAACACACTCAAATTAGATGGTAGTAGGTACTGGGAGTTATTTAACCAGGATTCCAGCTCGTTGGAATCCAGCTCGTGTGGCGAACTGTGAGTGGCGATCCATGGAGCCGCGGCTGAGAAAGGATAAGGCTGAGTGAGTGTGTGTGCCGGCGAAACTCCACTGAGTAGCGCAGCTGAGAAAAGATCAGGCTGAGTGAGTGTGTGTGTGTGAGGAGCTCCACGGATTGGTCCATTTGGACCTGGGTATGGTCACGTCACTATACTCAGGAAAAAAAAAATGGAAAAAGAAAAATCTCCAATGAGGCGTTCTGGGGCAGCATAGACAGGTCTTTTCTGTGTTCGAGTTTTACTCTCTACAGCAGGGGTACTCAAATACAAATCTTAAAGGTCCAAAAAATGTTTTTCAATAAGACAAAGGTCCGTTCATTACGGTCATTTAAACCTTTAAACAATTGCAACAAGATTCTTAACACGAGGTTGCAAAAACAAAAATAATCTGTATGCAGCCGTTTTCATTGTTATTGTTTCTGTGCTTGACCCCTCAGAGTCACAGTGTAAGAGCTGCACAGTTATGAATAAAGGCAGCTGCACCCTCTTTCATTCAGCATTCCCATTATTGCTTTATAAATGTCTTGCCCCCTTGTGTGTCCACTGAGGTTCGTCAGGCCCAACACATCTTCAACAAACTCCCCCTTTGCCTCATCATAAAAACTCACAAACACCAGCAACTGAGCATTGTCAGTGGTGTCAGTGGACTCACCCACAGCTAAGGAAATGCACTGTGCATTTTTTATTCCATCACAAAGCTGATGAATCAAATCACCAGCCAGTATGTATGTTCTTCTGGTTGCTGTGGAATCTGAGAGGGGGATTTGCTTGATTTGACCTGTTATTTCCTCTTTGTGTTTGCCTTCAACATGGTCTCCATCACTTCAGTCATGCATTATTTTATACTTCAGTTATTATCCAGTGGAATGTCCTTACCTACTGGCCTAGTTAAATCAAAGAGGTTACTTGTTTTTGGCTGGGCAGTGTAGTTTTACACACCGTCTTATTTGACTTTCTCAGGACTTAAAACTGTTTTTTGGGGGGCAGACCCCCTCAAAGAAAATTATATATTTACACACGTAAGGTCATCATCTTAATAGTTGTGTATGCTCATCCGTGAGCAGAGCATCAAGTCTATTACAGCTGAATGCGGTGATTGCCATCTTGTTCAGCAAAACGCCTCACAAACTTATTAAGATCAAAGCTTTAGTGCGTTTTGATTCAATGCTGAGTACAGCCGCAAATACCTCATTCCTTCAGTGCTTGGGTCCGAATGCTTCTCGTTTTGCAACGTCCCGTTGAAATGAAATCGCTGCCAATCATATTTCCACGCTCGCGCCAGGGCCGGGGGAGGGGTTACAAGACGTGCATCTTGTGCTGCATTCACTTGCACTCGGACATTAGAGACTTTCTCTCATAAATGTCCGATGAGCCACAACTTTTCTTTCAAAACAAAGCTGCCAACTGGGGTAGCAAGGCCTATTTTTAGGGTGGCAGTTGCCACCCCGGTAGGTGAAACTATAGGCTACTAGCTACAGTACAGATGCAACTAGATGAGCTGTTAACTCTCGCTCTGACTTTTTTTTTTTTTTAAACTCTCGCTCTGACTCATGCCCCGGCCACACGAGGACAAAAACGGCTAAACGCATAGGATTAACGCAAACGCAATCGCAAAAAAGCTTCCGTCCACACGCAATAGTCATCCGGATAGTGTCTGTCCACACGAGACAGCTCCGTTTAGCTCCAACCGCTGGAGAAGCTGCAGTACATATGCAGGAGCCTGTACGTGGCGCTGTAACTTCCTCCACAAAAGCAGCGAAGAAGCATGGTTGTCATGGTTGCCCTTCTGTTTATTCTCCGCGGTGGGGGCCGAGGGAACCGGGCAGAGTTTTTCGCCAGTCAACGTGTATTAAAGTTTAAATCTTCCGACAAAATTATAAAAGTGCCGGTCAAAGGTCTTCTTTGTTATTTATTGAGCTTTAAAACAAATGAATAACGACTCTATATAATAATAAAATACACGGAGCCTCTCTTTTTCCACCCTCTCTTTGGACAGCGCCAGTGTCTGTCTCATGCAGCAGCTGATACAGTAAAAATAAACATATTTATAACTAGTTTAGGTAGTTTGAGAGGTGTCTCCGTCCTATCAGATTAGACTTCACTCGCGTTTATGTCCATATCGAGAGAAAGATAAATAATCTGAATTCAGTGTGCAGTTTACTTTGCACACTTTGAAGGGGGTGAGCAGCAGAGGTGGAGAGGCGGGGCTATTGCCTCATCATTATCAGAAAATGATCGTATAGGGCAGGGGTGGCCAACCAGTCAGAGGTTAAGAGCCACATTGTTTCTATGTTACTGCAAAGAGCCACATCAAACAGTTTTTTGTTTTCTGGAGACAAGATTTCAACCACGTCACTGATGCATTTTTGTGGCATTGGGATATATATTTTTTAAATCCTCTGGAGCAGCTGTGGATTATTGTTATTGATTAATGCATCAGTGTTTCTTAGGGTCAAAAACACTAAACTCACAACGTAAAATGAAAGCGTTTAGTTTATTTAATAAAAGAGCACATGTTCAATGTGAAAAGTGACAGTAGTTATAGATTATTTGCAATTTGGTGCTATATTTAAAAAAAAAAAAATTATATATATTTTTTAAACACCTTGAATTCCAGGGGGGGGCGCGGGCTCCGTTGGCGGGGCGCAGCGCCCCTCCAAGACAATAGGGGAAACACTGGATAGTGTTTAATCAACGATAGGTTTTCCCCCCCTCAAAGGTGATTGGTTCACTGCATCGCAGGTATTATTGTGATTGGCTCTTGGGCCACATCAAAATTAGACGCGCTGTCATCCTCTCATACTGACACCTGACACCACACATACACACGTAGGGAGAGCCGGGACGAAAGTAACACGGGACGAAAGTAACGGAGCGATTTTATCCGAGCCCAAACAACTTTGACCGGCCAAATTACGTCAGAATTATTAGCATTCAATACTTAACAGTAGTGCTGGGGGGAAACGATTATTTTGAAAACGATTAATCGGGCGATTATTTGATCGATTAGTCGACTAATCGAACGATTATTTTTCTGTTGTTCAATTCATAAAAAACGTAATGTAAAAAAAACGTAATTTTTGCTCACGATACTGTGTCTCAGGGGATCTTAATATTTAAGAACCTATTAATGTGTTATACCAGATTAACGGAAATAATCTCAGCTAACTGACGATACAAACCATGTTTACCAAAACAAAACACAAGTCTCATAAGAAGCATCTAAATGACCCCTGAGCGAAAAATGCTAACGGAATTGGCACAGAACTCAAGATAAAAGTACCCTTATTACTTATCGTAGCTGCACATACACGATATCCGATTAAAGCTGAGACTCCACAGATTATGTAGGTACATAGTATCATCACTGAGTGATCCGGACTCGCGACAGGGGAAGCAAATACAGTCATCACAACACGTACCTTCACAGAGCTTCTAGGGAGATCGTCTCACCGCCGTAGCTGTCAATCTGATCAAAATACGTGTTCAATGGCATTAAAATGAGAAAAAACGCGGCTGAATCGGTTAATCCATAGGTTTTTAACGTCTATGTATAAAAAAATTATTGAATTTATAATCCATAATTCCATTTTATGTAAAAAATCGGAGAGCAAATGCTAGCTGCTAATGGTAGCCACCACAGCTAGCTGCTGCTTCCGGTCAAGCAGCAGTCTCAGTGAGATATAAATATATAAATATCTTTGCGTTTTGGACTAACTTTAAAATATTCCCATGCTTTTGAAGACCTAGGGCGAGATGTTTTCGTTTGAGGGCTTCGTGCGCAATCCTGTGAGGAGGAGTTGGTAGCCGTTTCAGTCTCCATTGTGTTTGAAGTGCGATTGCGAACTGCTTGTTGCTTTGGGTGACCCACGTGTGTGTGGCGACCATATATACAGTCTATGGTGGCGACGCGTCGACGCGGAAATATGTCGTCGACGATATTTTGAAGTCGACGCGTCGCTACAGCACTACTTAACAGACCTACTAACTATCAGGTTTAACTGTCAGGAGTAGCTAGTGTTACCAACATGTTGGTTTCGATACCAAGTCAAGAATTGCGATTCAGATTCTTTTTCGATACTTTTCTTAAAAAAAGGGAAACAGTCTTAAATGTAATTATTGTGCTTTATTTCACACCAGAACCATAACCATAACACAAACCTTTAAACAATGAGAACAATAAATAAAATAAATGACAAGAATTCGTATTAAATAAAATCAATACATGTCTTACAGACAGGCCTCGTGGTGTCCGTAGGCTTGCCCTCACTGTCAGAGATATAGCTAAAATACTTCCAAATGTCGCTTCTGGCGTCTTTTTTGTCAACAAACCGAGGCGCAGCGGCAGTTGCACTCCCACTTGCAGCCATGCTTCTCGTTTTCTCACATGCTCTGGCAGCTAGCGCATGCACGAGAGAGGGGAGGCACTTGAGCGTGCTTGAGAGGGGCGGGACTGCAGGCACGGCTGCAGTGCAGGGAGTGGAAGCAGAGCGCTGAACACACACGGCTCTTATTAAAACAGCGCTTTCTCACCGGAGGACTTTCCCCCCGTCAAGTACCGATACTAATGAAACGGAGGAATCGTAACATTTTTAACGGCAGGGTATCGCGGTACCTTACAAGTATCGGTACACCGTGCAACACTAGTCAGGAGTCAGTGTCTCTCCCCCAAACTCACACATAGGCTATACAATTCGATATGAACTGAAGAGCCGCATGAAACTAGGCAAAGAGCCGCATGCGGCTCGAGAGCCGCGGGTTGGCCACCCCTGGTATAGGGCGTACACACGGAGCCGTTGGACCCCCCAGAGCGTTGCGTATGCCGTTCTATCCACCTTGGGACCCGTTATCGTTTCCGCAGTCGTTTAGTGCCGTATTCGGTCGTCCTCGTGTGGCCGAACGGTCTATATGACACTAAACAGTAACGCAAACGACCGTTTTCGTCCTTGTGTGGCCGGGGCATCACACAGGTTGAAAGAGACGATACACGCATTTTTCCCACCGGCATTCCGCGAAGACCCGCCCTACCAGCGACGTGACAGGGAGCCTCCCCTGTCATACTCAATGTAACGGAAAAACAACTAAAGAAAAACTAAATAGTAATAATAATAAAATGTCTCCACTGATCTGTTTTGTAAATGTGATTTATGTATGATTCCAATCGCTTTTTATAGTCAAAATCAGCAAATTTGCCGAGCTCCGCTACAACTACGGGGCGCGATGAGAAGTGAGGCAGGGACGAGCTCTGCCTCTCGTAAGCCCATAGTAACTGGCTGGAGCGCGGGCACTAATTTAACGCGGGCACTTATTTTGTGAGCGCGCTCAAGCCAGTTACTGTGGGGTGAGGTGAGGCACAGATGAGCTCTGCCTCACCTCAGAATGCGTCACCCCACAGAAACTGGCTGGAAAGCGGACCCTAAGCGCATGCCTGCACCATCTCACTGTATGTCACCAATGTAATGTTTGTAGATCCCTTTATTACATTTATCCTCGCCATCCATAGTCTCTAAATAACTTATTTCACGTATATATGATATTTAGGCCCGCTGGTCTCATCATACAACGGCAATGAAAAAAGCACCAGGGGAGGCAGCCATAACCTCTGCCGCACTGAAGGGGGCGCAAGTGAGCCCACAGGTTCTTGTTGCTACTGTTATTCTACGCAGAGACCGTAGACGCAAACAACAAACTAGACTTTTGAAACTAGAGGAAGATAAGGAGGACTTTTACAAAAAAGTAATAGAGATTGTTGTCCAGAAGGATAGCATGGACTTCATCTTCAAGTCAAGGTAAGACCACAATTGTAATGCAAATGGATCTTACTAAGAAAGAACAATCCAATATTTAAATTGTGGGTAGGCCTATCCTTTTGTTGAACGGTCTGTTTAAAATGAATTGAAGCATCAGACTAAAAAAGCTTTTGAAAATAACCGAATATTTCGATTAAGGTCAAAATATAATATTTGTAAAATCTGAAAGAGTCAGTGCCTCACCAGCCATGAACCTCACCGCACGTCACTGCGCCCTACTGTGCCTCTGATTCGCAGACTGTTGGTGGGGGGAAAAAAACGCTGACGGGATGCGGAATGTGATTGGACCAATGCCTTGACAGACACACACAGACAGTGGAACAGTCGGACATGCAGAGTGCTGTTTGCAGTGGACATAGCGGAGAATTTTGACTCGTTGTGTTGTGGCGATGTCTCGCAGATAACACAGATAATACATATGAAAAGTATAATTTGCTCAGAGTCCAGAGACAGTTGTGGTTCGGTCCGGACCCGGACCAGAGTCCGGACTTTGAGGATGCCTGCTCTACAGGGTGTACTTTGAGGGTTTGTGACCGTTTACATGCATAAAAACCTTCATAACACACAAGGGGACGGGTAATAACCGGAAAAGCATGACATGGGACTTTTAATTGATCTTATCTCAAACACAGTCGTAGCACCACTTCCTCTGCCTCATTTCCTGCATTTTGTTGCTATTTTCCATAATATCAACATCATTTCCTAGTCCTTTAAACTTGTTATTTCTTCCTTGTAAAATAAATGGGATCACATGACTTGGGCTCAAGTTGGACTGAAGTCAAGAATTGGATTACTTTACACTTCACTTTACAAATTGAAACGGATAAAACTTGACTTTAACTGTAACACCAGTGACTTTAGAGACTTTGGTCATTAAACCTGGATTGACTTCTATATTTCCTAAACCCAAAGAATAAGAAGACTAAATCAGATTTTCCCCGCACCTAAATCAGGTCTTTAATGCCCCTTTCACATCAACGCGATTCCAGGGCCGGTTCGGAGCTAGAGCTTGATAAGCACCGGTTTTTCCTGTGCACACCGCAGCGGAGCCGGCTCTTTTCCCCGAAAACCGGTTCTTACCAAGCTCCAAAAAATTGGCGGTCTAGAAGCAAGAACCGCTTACGTCGGAGGCGGGGGCAGGGGCGGGATCAACCTGAGCAAGTTTATGGCGAGTACGGCAAATAAAAGTTGTAACAAGCAGTAGCGCTGAGCAAAGTGACTAGAACGCAACCACACACATGCTCCCCCGGGAAGATTTTTTTTTAAATGTTGAAGTTAAAAGCATCAATCTGGTGCACTTTGAGAGCAACATGAAGAGATCTATGGAAACATCTCTCAACACCCATATGAAACAGAACTGTAAGCAGATTTATTTTCACTGTATTCTTGTTTATTAATAACAACTTCTTTTTTACTGTCATATAGTATTTCATACCTGTTTACTTTATTCTCTTATTTTTTTATAACTATAATGATCATAAAGATGTGCCTTTACCTCACTGGTTGTAGACAAAGCTTCTTATATTCTTTTCCCGGGTCGCCAAGGGTGCTGGCATTGTTTGTTCGCCGCTCCTCCGCCCCCAAATCTTGTTCATTAGTCCAGATCAGAACCTCTCCTGTCTGGCTCTCTACTTTTTAAACGTCAGTCATCAGCAAAAATAGCAGCATCTCTCTATTGAATCGACACAGATCTTTGTGTTGTCATCTCCTACCTGCTGGCCAGTGGCGGCGCCAGAGTATTTTTGTTGGGTAATCTATGGTAGGGCTAACCCATACAGTGGTGGGGCTCAAGTCAGTAATATAAATGACATACACGCTATACCCCTTGACAGTGAAACGCCACGCGTGAGGCTTTTATTAGTCTCCTTTTATCAGCTAAATTACATCGAGAGCAACAGGTGTGAGTTAAACAATACAATAGCCTATTCTGCTAATTCCACGTTGTTACAACATGCTACGCAGCGGCAGAAACAAGAAAAGTTGGCATATAGAATTGACACGGAGAGAGAGAGTAGAGAAGAGAGAGGAGAGAGAAGAGAGAGAGAGAGAGAGGAGAGAGAGCGAGAGGAGGAGAAGAGATATTAGTTTAGATATAGATTAGATCGCAATTATCTCAGTACTCTATCTCTTCGCGATCTGATAGAGATCTGACTAATCTATGCGCCTAGATCGCATCTCGTCTCTCTCTCTCGCTCTCTCTCTATCTCTCTCGTCTGCTCTCTCTCTCTCCTTCGCTCTCGCCCTTCTCTCTCTCCCTACCCTACATCACCACCAGCCCGTAAAACAGAGAGAGACAGACACGGCACACAACAGGTGGCCTGTGTCTCTATTGTCATACAAAACACTTTTTCAAATGACCCATTATTACAAAAATATATTCAAAACTCACTATTCACTCTTCAGGTGGGTCGTGTGACTCTGGCACCTGTTCGACTTGTACCTCAATGCGAGGGCGTTTAAGAACAAATATATCCATCCGAAATATACAATACAAATGCTGCAATTTACTCGGCGCGAGTTTGGGGACTTTTCACTGTGAACGTGACGAATCAGTAATGCATGACGCAGCAGACCCAACGTTTCGTTGCTCTGATTGGCTGTAGGTCTATTCAAATTGCATTCGGAGGCATTTTGATCTGACCGCGGCCGCGCTGATATTATAATGAGAGAATTTCCACAACTTTAGTGTATAAAACTCCCCTACTACTTAGACTATTCCTTGCACCCCTCTAGCATAAGCCCGAATGGTCTCAACCATATTGCGTCAGTAACGTGCACTTGTTGTTACAGCAGGATCAGTTTGTGTGTTGTGGACACGACCGGTAAATTTTCGCAATCCGTGTTCTCAACATGCTTACTTTAACATACTTTTTCAAGGTAGGGCTAAGCCATTTCTTGGTATGGCTGTGGCCTACCCCAGCCATACCCTGGCGCCGCCACTGCTGCTGGCTCTTTCCTGCTCACCGGTCCCTAGCCCGCTAGCTAGCTAGCATTATCGGACCTAGCAGGCTGCTACCTAGATGCTCCTCGTTTCCCTGAAGTCTGCTGAGCTAACATTTCTGTCTCCACCCCAACTCCACCCTAACTCCGCGGCTCGTGTGGGTCTTCCCATCCCGCTGCGATCAGCCGGCTTCCCCGCTGACATCGTCTCTCCCTGCCGCCTACAGCCGGTGGCTATCAAGCTATCTAACAAGATAGTAGGCTGGTCACCCGGCTCCCACTCTGCACCAGGCTGTCAGCCCCTCCTACGATTCTCCTCCGGAAACCACTGGAATTATTCTCCTGATATGCTGTGGATTATCCTTCTGATTTTACCTGGACTCACACCGCTCCTTCTTCCACGGTCATCCGGCTCCTGGTCTCTGCTGCCCGGGTCCCCAGCATTAGCTAGCTCCGTGCTAGCGCCACTTCACTGGATCATGCCACCGCTCTACTCCCTGTCAGATCTCCACTCCTTTAATAACCGCCTGCCTCTGGACTGCATGGACATCCTCGCAGATAATGAAATACTCCACAAACGGCGTCCTCCACACAGAGGCTCTGGCCGTAGGTTTTTATTTCATTCCACGTCTCCTGTCACACACCCACACTACCCATCACAACAAACAACACATGAATCTGACCAATCTCCTTCCACTCCCCCGGTCCACACAACCCCTCCCAATGAAACGTCACCTCAGAGCAGCCCTGCTCAACACAAGCTCCATCCACAATAAAAGCCACATTCTGAATGAATTCATTGAAGACAATAACCTGGACTTTCTGTATCTGACCGAAACATGGCAAAAACCCCTGGACTATTTTTCTTTAAATCAAATCACCCCAGCAGGATTCACATACATTGACAAACCTCACCCACAAGGGCAGGGTGGTGGTATAGCTGCTATTATCAGAAAGGAAATAAAAGCTACCATAATCCCCATCCCTGATGTTTCTTCATTTGAACACCTGATCTTCAAACTCTCTGGTCCCACTCCCCTAGTCACAGCCATCATCTACCGTCCCCCGAAGCCAAACCCCTCCTTTCTCTCCGACCTCTCTGACATTGTCACTCAGCTTTCTGCCATATCCCCATCTGTTCTCCTCTTAGGTGATTTTAACATTCATGTTGACGACCCGACCTGCATATGCCTCTGAATTTAAGGAAACCCTTCACTGCTGCAACTTCTCTCAACACATCAACTTCCCAACACACAGCCGTGGTCACATCCTGGACTTGGTCTGCTCCACTGGTCTCACCATCCATCATCTGTCCAGCCTCAATCTCCACATCTTTGATCACCTGGCCATCATCATGGACATCAACATCCCCATCCTCGCCCAAAAGCAAAAACGCACAATAACCTACAGAAATCTCAAATCCATCTCACCTTCAGCAATCACTGCCTCCATTACCTGCAAGATGTCTGTCCCCCCCCCCCCCACTTTCTGAAAACCCATCTGAACTTGTGGACTATTATAACAGCACCCTCTCCTTCTTCTCCCCACAAAAAAACAAAATGTCTCTTTCATACACTCCGCCCCCTGGTATACCCCCGAACTCCGCCAAATGAAATCAAGGAAACGTCAACTTGAACGCCAACACAAGAAAACCACACTAACAGTCCATCTTCAAATCTACAAAGACTATCTCCAGCAGTACAGTAACGCACTCAAAGCAGCCCGATCTAATTACTACTCACAACTCATCCAGTCTGGCTACAGCAACCCCAAGCGTCTGTTCTCCACCATCAGCAAACTTCTCAAACCCTGTGACAACGCCACCTCATCCTTCACCACCGAACCGTGCAACTCCTTCCTCTCATTTTTCCAAACCAAAATCAGCAACATTTACAGCAATCTGACACCCTCATCAGCACTCCCCACCTCCCCTCCTGGCTCCCCCCCTTCACCTCACAGCCCCTGTCCCACTTCTCCCCTGTGACCCCCATGCAACTGTCCGACTTCATGACTGGAATTAACTCCACCTGCACACTTGACCCAATGCCCTCCAAATGTGTTAAAGAGAGCCTCCCTGCCATCTCCCAACTCATCGCCACCATCATTAACTCCTCCCTCAGATCTGGATCAGTTCCCCCCTCTCTCAAACTGGCTGCTGACACCCATTCTCAAAAGACCTGGACTCACACCTGACATCATGTCCAACTTCCGGCCCATCTCAAATCTCCCCTTTCTGTCAAAAATACTTGAACGTGTCATTGCCTCACAACTTAAATCCCACCTCAGCTCCAATGACCTCTTTGAGCCATTTCAATCCGGTTTCTGATCAAAACACAGCACAGAAACAGCTCTTATGAAAATCACAAACGACCTCCTCCTCTCCTCTGACTCCGGCAACCTGAATATCCTCATCCTCCTCGACCTCACCGCAGCATTCGACACCATCAACCAAGCCATCCTGCTGTCCCTCCTCGAATCATCACTCAACATCACTGACACTGCACTCTCCTGGCTGAAATCCTACCTCACCGACAGACATCAGTTTATCAACATCAACAACTGCACCTCCTCCACTGCTCCTCTGTCGCAAGGCGTCCCCCAGGGTTCGGTGCTTGGCCCCTTCCTCTTCATCCTCTACATGCTCCCCCTTGGCAAAATAATTAGTCGTCACAACCTTCAATTTCACTGCTACGCCGATGACATCCAACTTTATATCTCAACAAAAAACCATCACCCACTCCACTCTCACCAACTGTCTCTCAGAAATAAAAGCATGGATGCAAACAAACTCCAACTGAAGAGTGCCAAATCAGACATCATCATCGGCCGCCCATCCCGTACCAAAGCCATTCAGAATTTCAACTTCACCATTGACAGCCACACTCTATCCCCCCCCCCCTCACATCCGCAACCTCAGAGTCATCTTCGACAGTCAGCTCAAATTCAACCACCACATCAATCACATCACCAGGACCGCCTTTTTCCACCTCAAAAACATTGCCCGTCTCCGCCCATCACTCTCCTCCTCTGCTGCTGAAACCCTGATTCATGCATTCATCACGACTCGACTACTGCAAAAGCATCCTCTACGGCAGAGGTGCCCAGTACATCGACCGCGGGGGCAATGCTGGTAGATCACGAGTCATTCATAAAAAAAAAAATCCAGCTCCGTTAAAATAGACAAAACAGGTTTTGATCCCTCCTCCCTTGGCCTCCCTGCCACTTAATTCAGGAGTTTAATTGATTGACAGAAAAAGCGACCTATCGCTTTCCAGTCTGTTAACCCAGAATGCAAAGCGATACAAAATCAGTCAAGTGCCGGGAAAACTCAAATTAAGTTAAAGAGACAAACAAGAGACAAACAACAAAATGAGTGCGGGACCGAGCAAGAAGCTAAAGACAAACCACTTCCACCCAGAATGGGAGGAAGAATATTGTTTTGTGATGTCACATTCAAAGGTTATTTGCCTTATTTGTAAAGCAAGCATCGCTCTGCCAAAGAAAGGTAACGTGGAGAGGCATTATCGGAGTGTTCACAAGGCTGACAGCGACTTCCCTCCGAGTAGCGAGTTGAGAAAGGTCATGTATTGTTGCTAAAAAAACATTATCTCGCAGTCTTAGTGTCGCCAACTCGTTTCTAACATGCAAAAAGACAAACAAATGCGTCTATGGTCGGTGTATTTTTGATCTTTCCAATCGAGACGAGATCTCTCTCTGCCCCGTCTGTGTGCGAGGGGGCGGGGCAGTTTACACACACGCAGCTGCTACATGCAGCAACACACGGCGGGGATGGCGGAGAGAAGCGCTCCAAGGTGTGGTTAAATGTTACCCGTCTTGAGGTGGACAATGCTCGAGTGTTTAGCATGTAAGGGCGGTAACACGAGCAATTTGTCTAAACATTTAGCAAAAGTGCACCACATTCAGACGGAGGAATGCACCGGGTTCGACTGTCTTTCTAGTAGCTCTGTAGCCCCCCCATCCACGAGTAACGTTTCCACGTCAGGTGTTATATATGTGTGGTACACCCCAAAAATGGTACAATTATTTGTGTATTTACTTTTATTTATTTTTGCTAAACAGTGAATTTATTGTTTTGAAAAGCTCAACATTATCTGTATTTATTTTGGTGACATTCATATCATTTTATGGTTTATCTGTACTGTTTGAGAAACAGTAATAGTAAGTAGCGCCAAGGTGGAACCTTTGGCAGGTGAGCGGTGACGCCTGGGTTATCTTAGGGGGGACACTTCCGCCCCCTCCTCAGAAGCAATCCAGACCAGAGTCCTGCACGGGTCTGATTTTCAAGACCCGCTCCCGCCCGCACCCGCGACGTGCAATACCGAACCCGCCCGCTACCCCGCACATATTGCCAATTAGTTCCGCAACCCGACCCGACCCGTCGGCACAAGATCCGCAACCGGACCCGAACCCACATATATAGGCTATGAGCAGTGAAAACGTGCAATTATTAACACACGCAGTTGCATATTTGTCTCAAAAAGCGTGGGATGTTGGTTATTTTCTCCATCTAGGATGACACCAAAAGCCTCCCAGACGTTGGATTTCGCTCTTGAGGAAGTGTTATTGAAAATGCTGTATTCTCCGCTGGAGAGCTTCACCTTAGCCATTTCGAATGTGACACGCTCATAAGCAGATTGATGCGCTGCAGAGGTTATGATTATGCGTGGTCCCGCGGGGGAGAGGTTTGAGGATTTAAACATTAAACTAAATTATTATTATTTTAATATATTTATTATGCAACACCCGTGACCCGACCAGCATCATCTTTGTTTTACCCAGAACCGAACCCGGAAAAAAGCGTTTGAAAAAATACCACCTGCGAATCACTTTTTTTGCGGGTCACCCGTCGGGTACCGACCCGATGCAGGACTCTGATCCAGACAATCAACCGGATCCTGTGTATAATTATTGCTGCTGCACTTTTCTGTTTTCTACAGGTCAGTACATGATAAAAATGATCGATGTTAACTTGTGTAAATTAGATATAATGTTAGAGATGTTTAAGAGAGTGTGTCAGAAGGTTTTGAGCATGTTTGACATAGTAACGGTATTTTAAAAATACTAAACTGTCGGCAACTATAGATGCCATTTTCGCGGGCTTCAGCCGCACCGTGTGTAAAGGTGACCTGAGCGAAGGCTCGCAGGCAGGTTAGCTGCTGCGCACGGGTAATAAGTTTTGTTTACCTGAGTGAAGTCTTGCAGGCACATTGCCTTGTTTTTTGTTTATTAACACTGACAGTGTATTTATGTGAGCTCCATAATATGTTATATTTGGTAAAGATAGATATATTGATAGAAAGTATTATTTGATAGCGTTATGTGTTTATATTAGGGATGCACGATAATTATCGGCCCGATAATTATCGGTCCGATATTAGGAATTATGACGTCATCCCGATAAACCCAATAACAGTATTAATAGCCCCGATAATATACAATATATTTTTTGGGTAAAAAAAAAGAAAAAAATACTGCGGTGTGGGTGGATTGGGATGAGGGGCGCTTGTTTTTCACTCGGCTCCTCCCGTTTTGCCAGTACTGTGGTATTAGTGGTTTAGGAAGAGGGGAGTTCTTCACAAATCCAGCGCTCCCTAACTCATGCCTGGCTGTGACGTAAATGGTGTGCGGCCGTGAAGCCAGGACAGTAAACAAACATGTCGTCGGTGGTATGGGCGTTGGAGCTATGTGCAACTCAAGGCATATGCTCGAACCGGAGCTGCCTGGACGCTGCAATCATGTTGCGCACTATCCGTGCTGAGTGTGCTGACTTTTCGTACAATGTCCCACTGTCTGGCTTCCTGCATAAAGTCAAGTGCTCGGCGCAGTTGTGGCGAAATGTCGCTCCTCTGTTTTCATTTAAACAGCTCCTTATATCCGTTAGCGCAGCTAGCTAGCACCAGATGCTAACAACAACAATGCACGTAAGGTCTCTCTCTCGCTCGCTCGGGCCACACATACACACACCCCGGTCCTCCAGATGGCCAGTCGCACCTGCCGGTGAGCGTGGAAGTGTGGTCTACCACAAGCGGGCGGCAGGAGCGGGGCTGTCAGCATCAGCTTGTAGATGGTATTTTAAACTCGATGCGCTCTGAAACTACGGGGCGGCCGTGGAAAATAATACACATGCGTTAATCGCGTTAAAATAATTTGTGGCGTAAAAATGTTTTTATTATCGGTTATCGGTATCGGTCTTGAGAAGCAGGAAGTTATCGGTATCGGTATCGGTTTAAAAAAAACAATATCGTGCATCCCTAGTTTATATTGTTTATTGTTGAATTTCTCCTTGAGATACAGTAATGGACTGTGACAAATGGATAACTTAAATGGAGAAAAGTGATATGTTTGTAAAATACAGCTATTTGAATGTAACTATGTGTACTTTGAATTTTGAATGAGAAGCAATCCAGACAATCATTCTTGCTGTTGCACTTTTCTGTTTTCTACAGATATCATTTATTGTTGCTGTGGTACGCAAGCTTTTGGGACCCGTAACATATGCTAGCAGCAACACACGGAGTTAACTCAATTACACAAACATGGGTTAATGATTAGAGGTGACAGAGTTACTCTTTATTTAGTTAAAGTTTCAGCTATTCTCTTTACAGTTCTGTCATCAGATTATTTAATATGATTTTTTAAAACATTGTTGTTTCTTTTGATGTGAAATATTATTTATTTAAGATAAATAAAAAGCAATGTTAATTTTGTTCACAATTTGTTAAGTTAATTTAATAATATATGTATTTTTGAATCAAGTATTCATCTTTATTGTCTTCATTGTTAGTTTCCACATGCCTAAAACAACCTCAAGCTACATCTAAAAGTTGATGGCTAAATAAGAGCATTTGAGAAATTGTGCAAGGCATACAGTAATAGTCCGAATAGTCGATTAATCGTTTCATTAATCGATAGATTAATCGATTATCAAATTAGTCGTTTGTTGCAGCCCTATTATCCCATGTATAAATAAAACGTGTTATTCAGCAACCCTTGCAATTTGGGATTTTATTTTTGGTTGGTAGACCTCGGTGAGCTGGTCATTTCAAAAGTAGCTCACCAGCCAGAAAAAGTGTGGGCACCCCTGCTCTACGGCATACCATCCAACCTCCTCAATAAACTCCAACATATCCAGAACTCTGCTGCCCGCCTCCTCACCCGCTCCCGAGACCACATCACTCCCGTCCTCCAGAACCTCCACTGGCTCCCCGTCCGTCAAATAATCAACTTCAAAGTCCTCCTCATTACTCACAAAGCCCTCAACAATCAGCCCCCCCCCCCCCCCCCCCTACCTCACAGACCTGCTGCACCACCACACCCCTTCCCACTGCCTCCGCTCATCAGAAGCCAACCTCCTATCCATCCCCACCCACATCAATCACCGGACCTGGGGGGACAGAGCCTTCTCCGTTGCTGCCCCCTCCCTCTGGAACTCACTCCCACAACCCATCAGAGACTGCACTGACCTCACCACCTTCAAAACACTCACAAAAACTCACCTCTTCAATCTGGCTTTTAATGTGTGATTGTTTTTGTATTATTTGACTTTAACTTTAACTATATATTTATTTGATGTTCCTTTCTTTTATTTTCACTATCTCTGTAAAGCGTCTTTGAGTACCTGTAAAAGCGCTAACAAAATAAATCTATTATTATATTATTATTATAATCGTTAGCTAACCAGATGCTAATAACAACAAAGTTATTGACTGTATGATCAGTATGACAGATGAACAGATCGTCACTGGGCTTTCAACTAAAGACACAGCCACGCAAAAACTGCAGCATGCGTACGGCTCCTTATGGGTCCTGCAATTTTTGGAAGTGCCGGAGCGACGTTCTGGTGCTCTCCGGCAGAACTGCACCCCTGTCAGACGAGACATATACCACGTGATGACACGTTAGGCTCGTGTTGTGTTCAAGGACCCTGACCTTGGCCAGGAAAATAGGCACTCGCTTGTTTAATTTCTTTGCGGTCTAGATTTCTTAAATGTTTTCCTTTTTGCGTGTGTTTATAAATTACCTCGAGGGCCGTACCAAATGGTCTCACGGGCCGTATACGGCCCGGGGGCCGGAGGTTCCCCACCCCTGCTCTAGCCAATCAAACCGCGTCCTTGTGTGTCTGGGGCGGGAGATTCATGTGATTGGTTGTGGTCGAGTTTCAGACACGCCCACCTGCAAGCTTCAACGCACTCCGCCGTGTAGACGCTTCGTTAGGGTTACGCCTCCATTGGACTCCATTGTATACTTCCATCACATAGTGACATCATTATGTAACACTTGCGGTACTATTGGCTAGCGCTCCAACACATCGTACGTGATAGGCTGAAGGGGCGGGACATCTCTAAGTGGTTGACCAATCACGACAGAGGTGGCCAGCTAACCAATCAGAGCAGACTGGGCTCTGGTTTCAGACAGAGGGTGAAAAGAGGTGCTGCAGCACAGGCAGTATGAGAAAAATAAAGAGCTTTTTGAACATTAAAGCACGGAGACATGTCCCAGTAGACACACAAAATACTGATATGAACCTGAGAATGAGCAGAATATGTGTCTCGTTTTGTTTGTGTTGTGTTGTTTGAGTTTTTCCTTGCAGCTGTCTCTCATGGTGGGACTTGTTGGTTATACATATGGATATATATTTAATTGCTGTATATGTTGCTGGATAATTTTATATTTAATTATACACTTTCAGTAGTTGGTTGTTGATGAATATTAGTGATAGTTTTATTTTAAATATAAATCTGCAAAATGTAACTTGGAACTTGTAGTGAAGGAGAAGTATTGTGTAGCAGAAATTGGAAATACTAAAGTAGAAGTATCTCAATGTTGTACTAAAGTACAGTACTTGTAATGTAGAGTTATGGTTAGTTTCCATCACTGGAAACAGCTTACCTAACATAGCTAATTTACATCCGTCACTTCCAGCTTGCAGAAATGCAGCCTTACAACCGCATTTCATCTGCACAAGCAGAACAAACTCAAATAAAGTAGAGGAACTGCTCTGCAGTGTGGCTCACTGTTAGATTGTAGCTTTACAGAAACATGTGATCTGTGAATAGAATAGAATTGGCAACAGTGACTTGTATAACACCCTACATGACAAACTTTTCATGGTTTCCACTTGTTTCTACATCCCTGATTATGACAACGCAACTTGTTTTGCATAATATCCTGAACAAACATCAGACGTGGTGTTACTTCTATCTCCAAGAACACTCATCAATATTCACCAAGGGGAATTCACCCAACAGGAAGTGTGTGTTGATCCAGTTTAGGTACCATAAATCGGAGCTGAATCACATACAGTGGGAGCTACAGAGGCAACATTCAAGGACGGGAGTTTATTTCAGCATGAGAAGTAGTGTGTTCAGACAAAAATGTGTATAAGTGTACATTTTTTCATTTTGAAAACAAAATTGACCAAGTGCAGACGGCAACACTAAATCACTATTAAAGTCAATGCAATAGTACGTACAGTCAATCACATTTTAATAATCAACGAGATACCACTGACAGGGGGAAAGCTATTAGAGAGACATGATAGAAAAATAAAAGTTTATATAAAGCAGCAGTAAAGCTACAAAGGCTTCAAGTGCACAACAGAAAAAGAGCAAAAGGGAAAATAACAATCTCATATGCAGGGTAAATACTGGCTGATTCTGCCTATTGATTGGGACATCTCCATTAAAAAAATACGTTCAATATTCACACAAAATGGATATTTATTGACTTTAGAGTGATGATTCACAAAAGTAGGCTAGGTGTTATGAAGTGACTCTGTCAATTATTACTTTTATCCACCCGGCTTACCACAAGTTTTCACAGCTGTGAACGGAAAGTTAATACTTGCAAAATATGTGCATTCTGTAAATGTAAAAGAGGAAGAGGAACATGTTTTTTTTCTCTTTCTCTTCTTTGTTGGTAACTTAAGACGCCGTAAAGGGCGGGGAGGCTCTGAGGCAAAAATAGCCAGGCAGTTACAGTAAAGTGAAATAATTATAAACACGTTACATGAAGTTATCATAGTGTGGGATAGGAGTTTTCCAAATGGCTTATATGAGTAAACAGCTATTTTCTACAATATTTAACAATTTATTAGAAATGTGATGATTAAAGGTCAAGTGTAAGTTAAAGGCATTTTTAGTGTTTTACAAAGGGGTGGGGGGGCAATGACAGTGCTGTTCTCTACAGAGCGATGAGCAGTGATACTGCATTTGAAATAGCTGTGGTGATCAAATGTGAACCAATCAACAGCTTCAAAAGAAGAGACTGCACATAAGTCACACTATGATATATTTGTCACATTTCTATAGGAAAACTGTCACCTACTGCACTCTTCTTCAGTTGGTCATATGCTGTGAAAATGGGCTGTAAGTGTTGCACAATGTGTGACTTTTTAAGCCACTTCTCTTACGAACAACTATAAATGGCCAAACAGAATGCTGATGGGCATATTTATGCCATTAGGATTGGATTTGGATTTCGTGACACCATGGAATTTGTTTGTTTACCTATCCAAAAAATGAATACAGTAAACTGTTACATGACATACAACACTGGTAATATTGTAATGTTCTAAGTAGCAACAGTAGGACTTGGAGGACATATTGCAAACACTATATGAACTAAGATGTCGTATGTTCCAGCTCATAAGATGATTTTTAAATATATTGATCCTAAACTGACTAACCTTTATGTAAAAGCAATAAGTGATGTCATTACAGCCCCAAGTGGCCATTTCAATCATCTGACGCAGGTCTGAGTGAGATCACGAGACCATGGGACATGGTTCTCTTCAGCGAGGGCTCCTTTCCTCAGTTCTCACGGTGATCTTGATCTTCTTCTCCTTCTGGGTGTCTTTAAGGGGAAAAAAGGAAAATTGTTCCAAACAGTTCCTTTTGGTTAGGGAGAAAAATTGTCCAGCAAATCATTTTTAAATGTATATATGAAGCAGAAAGCAGAAAAAATACTGACAATAGTTGACACTATAGCTTTCTTTACAAGAGTTGTATTAAGAATATCTATCCTGCTCTCTGTATGCTTAATAATAGTGGTGTTTCTGTCTTACGGTATGGTAGAGATAAATCATCATTATGACAGTTGTATAATTACAGAGTTGGCTGTGTGGATTAAGATGCAAAGACAATTACACTTTATCCATTACATTCTGGTTTAATTTGTATTGAGTGATAGATTTTAGCTGGTTTGAGACAACATGCAGGGTTTTCAAGATCGTCCGCCATGGTGGTTTTGTTTAGGGGTCGATATGGGTTTGATTTTGTTTGTTTGTCTGTCTATTTGTGCACGATTAGGGAAAACTGTTAGCCCGGTTCTCACAAAACTTGGTAGAAGCAAGAATAATGGGATGGGAGGATGTACATAATAAAGAGAAGGAGACCAAGTACAGAGCTCTGGGGGACACCGTGGGGGACAGAGGCTGTGGGGAATTAGCAGCTGCTGATAGAGAAATGTTGATGTCGGTCAGAGAGGTAAGATTTAAAACAGGAGAGGGCGGTAGTGTAGAACTGGAGGTGGCTGATGAGGATGGAGTGGTTAATGGTGCTGAAGGTGCAATAAGGTCAAGGAGCATTATGCTTATTGAGGCATTTAGAAATGCAAATTGATTTGAAGACCACAGGCAGAGAAAAAAAAATAATGTAGGAAAACAAGAAACGTCGAGAACTGAAATGATAAACTTGTGCCTACTGTCTGTCTCAGAGTCCCTGTCGGTCTCTGTCCCCGCAGACGCCCTTCTCCTCTTGCAGCCCTGGCTGCTCTCTCGTTCCGACACACTCCCTCTCATCATCCCGCTCATCTGAGCTGCTCCCTCGCTGTGTTGCTGCTGACGATGACTGACAAAGAAGAGGAATCAGAAAGAAATATTTTTCTCAAGTGAAATCAAACTAGGAAAGCTAATATTTTCTGTCACAAGGGGGTAAGGAAGGCAGGACCCAAATGAAGTATACAGTACAACAAAAGCTTTACAAAAGGCAAGCTTTATTAAATTAAAGCTCGTTCGACAAAACCCCAAGAAACTAAAGGAGCAGGTGAGGTAAAATGAAAGGAGAGAAATAAAACAAAACCAGGAATGACACCAGGAAAAGGGAACAGGAAAGAACACCAGGAACAAACCGGTAGCATGAAACACGACACGGACTGACAATAACACTATGACTGACGGGCATTTATAGAGACAGGACTGCTTTTTGCCGATCTCTCAGGCAAAAAGCACTTTCTTTCAAGGTAAGATCCATTCTTCCTATTCCAATCCCAAAAAAATATTTTCTATCTTCTCATCCCTCCTTCCCCAGAGCCCCTTCCCTCTCCTCCCTTCTTCCAGGCGACTTTGTTAACTACTTTGAAAAAAAGGTTGATGATATTTGCTCTTCATTTTCCGACTCACCGCTGGGTCACCAGACCCACCTTTCACCCACACACTGACCTCCTTTTCCCCTCTCTCTCCAAGTGAGGTTCTTACCCTCATTACCTCTGCCCGTCCTACCACCTGTCCTCTGGACCCTATCCCTTCAAACCTCCTTCAGACTATCGCTCCTGATATTCTACCGTTTCTCACCCATTTCATCAACACTTCTCTAACTTCTGGTCACTTTCCACACACTCTCAAGGAGGCAAGAGTAAACCCTCTCCTAAAGAAACCCACTCTCAACCTGTCCGATGTTATAAACTACAGGCCTGTATCTCTCCTCCCGTTCATGTCTAAAACACTTGAACGCGCTGTCTTTAAACAACTCTCCTGTTATCTCCATCAGAACAACCTTCTGGATCCGCACCAGTCTGGTTTCAAGGCAGGTCACTCCACAGAAACTGCTCTCATTGCTGTCTCTGAGGAACTGCACACTGCTAAAGCAGCCTCCCTCTCCTCTGTCATCATCCTTTTGGACCTGTCTGCTGCATTCGACACGATGAACCATCAGATCCTCCTTCGCACTCTCCAAGAACTTGGAGTTTCAGGCTCTGCACTTTCCCTCCTCACCTTATACCTCAAAAACCGCACCTACAGGGTAACTGTCCGACACTTGTCAATTATCTACAGGGGTCCCTCAGGGCTCTGTTCTTGGTCCCCTCCTCTTCTCTCTGTACATAAACTCGCTCGGATCTGTCATTAGCCCACATGGTTTTTCATACCATTGCTACGCTGACGACACCCAATTAATTTAATCTTTTCCCCGCTCTGAAACCCAGGTTGTCGCACGCATCTCTGCTTGTCTAGCTGACATCTCTCAGTGGATGTCTGCTCACCACCTCAAGCTCAACCTTGACAAGACTGAACTGCTTTTCTTCCGGGAAAAGATTGTCCCACTCTTGACCTAACAATCAACATGGGCACCTCTGTTGTTTCCCAGACTCAGACTGCAAATAATCTGGGTGTGACCCTAGATAACAACCTGTCCTTCATTGCAAACATCGCTGCCACAACCCGCTGCTGTAGATACACTATTTACAACATCAAGAGGATACGTCCCCTCCTGACCCAGAAAGCGACGCAACTTCTGGTCCAGGCTCTCGTCATCTCACGCTTATGGCGCATTTCCACTGCAGGGCCTTGCACGGCTTAGTACGGTATAGTTAGGCCTTGGTAGCACAGGCTCACCTTATGCTGCGTTTCCATTACCATTAGTAACGCAGTGTAGGCGGAGCCGGGACGTCATCTTCAATGCGAAACACAAAACCGGCCGTTAGCTGTTAGCCCTCAGAGCTCACAGCACCTCATATCTGTTCAGAAACTAGACAAAAGTTAAACAAGTACAAACCACAGACTGTCTGTGTCATGGCGAATACAGTCGCTGGTTTATTTATGTCTGTAGGCCGTTGTTGTGAGTTTGGACGGTCGGAGCATATACTGCGTTAACTTAGCCGATCTCCATTCAGAAAAGACGCATTTTAAAAAGGTTTTTCGCCTGCCGTCTGTCTGCAGACTTGTCAAAGCATTAATTAATGGTTTTTACTAACCGGTATCAGTATGTTGTTACTTCGGCATCATTTGGAAACGTGTTTAGCATACTCAGCCTGGTTGTTGGCCCGGAAAGAACCTTGATTTTGGAGAGCCAGAAAACTGTGAAAAGGTACCCGCTAGCCGGAACTACGCCTAAGGGAAACGCAACCAAAAACGGTCCGGGCACCGCACGCTTAAACCGCGCTGTAGTGGAAATGCGCCATTTGACTACTGCAACTCCCTCCTGGCTGGTCTACATGCATGTGCCATCCGACCTCTGCAGCTCATCCAGAATGCAGCGGCTCGTCTGGTCTTCAACCTTCCTACATTTTCCCACACCACACCGCTGCTCCGCTCCCTTCACTGCATGCTTCCAGTAACTGCTAGAATCCACTTCAAGACACTGGTACTTGCGTACCATCAGGGCCGCCCCTGGCCAACTTGGGGGCGGCCCCCCCCCGAACCGACAGGAGTGAAAACAATTGTTTTTAAAACAAAGTGTTACGGTACGTGGAAAAGGTAAGACCCAAATTCAGACTACAAAAACGGAAAAAGGTATTGAAACAAAAAGCGAGCTTTATTTAAAAGCTGATAAACAAAACATGGCATAACTTGAAACGGTAGCACAGAAAACAACAACACAAAAACTGACCGTGAGAAACATGGAGGAAGACCCTAGAGACAAACATGAAGGGAAGACAAACAAACAATGAACCGATAGGGGAACACAGGAAGAGACAAGACTAAATACAGAGAGGGGTAATCACGAGACGAGAAACAGCCGGGCAGGGGAGGCAGAAACACAAGGGCAACAGGTGAACACAATTAGACAATCAGACACACCAGGGAAACTACAGACAGGAAGGAAAACACAGGGAGAAGGACCAGACAAGAAACAAGGAGGAAAACATGAGACAGGGGGCCTATACTACGAAGCTGGTTCAACCTAACCTGGATATGTTTGAGTTAGCCGGTTGGCCTAATCCAAAACATACGCGTTCTCGCTAAACTGTACTACGACGCTGGTTATCAAGTGGATCGCTCAAGCCAGCCGTTTCCAATCTAGTTAGGTGCGCGTTCACATGAAAGGGGTGGTATCTGGAGCATTCGACCAATCACAAACATGGAGAAGCGCACTGACAGCGCAGCGCGTCATACTTCCTGAATGAAAAGTGAACTTTAATACTAGTCAAAAATGAAGAAGTTAAACTTTAAACATCCATGACTGAAACACTTTATCCAGGATCAAAGCCACATAGCTGCACCTGCAAGGTGAATACAGCTGGCAAAAGAAAAAGTGTTTGAATGCGTACATTAACAGGTTTATGATATCACTGCCCGTCTAAAACACGATCTGACTTTAATTACATTTGTCTCGAGTGTTTCGTCAACTTAATGTGTTGGAGTCATTCTATAATTTAGGGTACATTTCACATCAACAAAACTGTAAAAAAAAAAGTGTTCTTTCTCAATAGAACAATCAGTGGTTCAAGTTAGTATATTCCTCAGTGTAACATATCCACTAGTTGCAAAGCTTAAACTTTTTTTTTTTTTTTTTTATTTGAAGGGAAAGGATGTTTTCACTACTCCGTTTGTCAACTATGTTACGGACAAACTTGATGCCATTACAATAATTTGATTAAGTCCTGCACTTCAAGTAAAATCCAATTTGAAAGGCTCTTGAGTCTATTCTACCATATATCCAAAGATTTTTAAAAGATTCAAAAATAATTGTATTAAAGTTTTGTTTTTACTTGTAATATGTTCAGCACTGTCATTAAGGATAGGGATCTTTTCTATTATACAACTACCATACAGGTCATTTTGATAGTTTTAAGAGATGTCACGTAAAACTCCAACCTGTGTAGATGTACATTATGCTATAATGGATATCAGAAGCACTATTTTATATATTTTAAATTGAAAAAATTAGGTGCAACATAGTTGACAATGAAAGTCACACATTTGACGCAAATAACATAGTTGACTGGACACATTATTAACCATCAGCACTATGTTTATTTCAAGGAAGAAAGTGCAAAATTCAATTGAAACTTTCAATTAATTCAATTATGAAACACCAAATGCATACAAAATACATTACATTTGAAATGTACTAACAAGCAAAACTAAAATCACACAGTGCAAATTAAACATTCCCTCTGATCAGTAACCGGTGAAGGGTTGGAACAAGTTCTTCTAATTCAGACATTCAGAATTCATTTCTAATTCAATTCCTACAGAATAGTCTAAATAGTTTACATTTACATTGAGAAATTTGACGGTTTTATCGAAAGTGACTTGTATGTCAGACAAGATCAAACCCACAGTAGAGGAACAAATAAAGAACAGTTTTTAAAGTAATGGTTTTGTAATGGGTTCAAACCAGCACAGGGGTCCAAGTGAAGCCTTACCGAAAAACGAAATATTAAAGAATAGTACAGTAACATTAATATTCAAAAGAACAGTACTATTCAATTGCAACATTCAGTTTTTTCACCTTTTAGAAACTAGACCAGATGTCTTTGTCAATCTCCACGTGGCGTGAGGTCACTGAATTTGGAGGAGGAATCACTCTCAAAATGTCCTCAAAAGGGTACAAAAGCACATCCTCTTTCAGTGGCCAGAAGAACCGGTTGACTCCGGGAACGTGCATGCACTTTACCTGCACATGTGTGTCCATGACCTCCTGAATGACTCCTGGGTAAATGTCTTCATCATATTTAAGGGCACACCACTGGCCAATTGAATCAGGGACCCCACAGCCTTTCATTCTCTTTGCTGTTGCCTTTAGGTGCTTGAGGCAGCGAAGGGGTCGTTTGCTGAACCTCAAAAACTAAAAGTATGAGTGTCAATCACAGCGACACTCATAACTTTGTCTGGCGGTGCAAGGGCAACTTACATCTCGATACAAGATCTCTCCTGGTGCCCCTGTGACCACCTGGTGGATACGCATAGTTGAGGGCACTGCTGGCAGATGAATTGGCATCTTGTTAATTGCTTCATCCACAAGATTCTCTCCGATGTAGAACACCCTAACTGTTCCGCTGTTGACCAAAGCACTGTAGAGATGTTCTGCTGAAGGGATGTCATGACCTTGGCTAACAAGCCTGTCAGCCGTTCGCTTCAGGAGGCCTCCCACTCCATCTGGAGCACCCTTCCCATGGCTTGCTTCAAAAAAGTTCCCATGTCCCCCTTTTGAAACCACGGTTCATCAGCTCTGTGCTAAAGAGGAAGAAGTTTCCCTTCTGTCTGTATTGCGTGCATGGACCGTCACTGAAGAAATGCACCACCTCGACAGAAGGATACGAGGCCTTCATCCAGGATGGGGGACAAATGTGCCCAAATGGCAGGTGGGCCTTTCTCCTTTGATGCCGAAATTGTGCCAAAGCACATGTGCTGTCCCACCAACATGAAGAATTCCTGTGTGGAGCGTTGCTTGCTTCTGGTTTGGGGCAAAGTGCATTGCCTGGATTTCTGCTGCAAGCTTACATGAGTAGTTCTCTGAAAAATCCACATGAATCAAGCGTTCTTGGTTGGTCATGCTTTTCTTAATTCACGGTAGTGGGTGAATTGGCTTTTAATGTTAAATGTATGCCGTTTGAAATGTCTCAATTGGCCTTGAAACATCTCCAGCAGATCCGCCAACACTATGTCCTTTTTCTTCTTCACAGTGATTTTCATGGGGACCTTGTCCTTTTTACCATCTTTGTTTTTCTTTTCTCTGATGACTGTTTCAGTTGACCACTGAGTGAGTTCGACATTTGCCTGAAGGTTAACTTCTGCTGCCATGGCAAACTCCTGTCCTTTGCAGTGGGGACACTCGTTGTACATGCAGTCCTTTGAATTTGGATTGCAGCTTATTGATGATGTCAGGTCTTCCATGTCCACGCTCCTAATTAACTTGAGAGTGTGAAGCTTTCAGCCAGAAAGGAAAGATTCTCATGAACCTTGCAAAGACAGGTTTGTCTGTCTGCAAGTGTTGGGTTAACTACCCAGAAGGGACGCATACGACAGAACAAGGAGTAAGAGAGATTGTAATTAGGATGTTCAGTGAGAAATGTCCTGTGGAGGTTTCTCAGGGTATCATTTAAAAACCTCTTCTGTTTCTTTATCTTCCGCCTGGTGATTGTTTGTGCTTTGCCTGCTGTCAATCGGCTGCTTTCATCCCTCGTCAGGTAAGCAATGACGCTGTCTTGAATTCGGAAGCATAGGCTTCGGTACTTTATATTGCCTTGAGCAGGATTATTGTTCCCTCTTTCTGGAGATGTGTAGTGCTGTACTAACTTCTTTTTGTAATCCATACTTTTTAAGGATCCTCCCAGTTAGAATTGTGACATTGCCTGCCTGTGTGTTCTCCTTTTGGGTGGTGGCAAAGGCGTCCTTGATGTTGGCCATGAGGGAATGATGAACAAGCAATGATCTCCGCACTTCGCCAGAAACAGGGACATTGTGTAGCAGTCGCCTTGTTTTTGATGCCGGGGACTCTGAGACCGCACAGCGTCTTTTGAGTCTTTTTGCGTAGTTTGTCTGTTGTTTTTGTTTGTTTTCCCGAGCAAATGTTTCAGTTTTTGTATTTCTCTGTGTAATTTTGAGTGTTCTCTCCTGGCCTTTTTTCTGTCTGAAATAAACAAAATAAATTACGTTACAGATAATGTGCATACAGCATATTAATGGAAACCTTCTACTTTGTTACACATAAACCTGTTTCTACCTTGTTTTCCTGAGGTTGATGGACAACTCCAACTTGGCTGTCTGGACTGTCTGGTGGTGTAGCTAAGTTGTCAAGCCTGTGCTGTCTTCTCCTGCTTCTCTGCTGTGCCTTCCTCCAATAGGCCCTCTTGCTTCTTTTATCTCTGTCACTCATCTCTGCCACTGTTTTCACCTTTCCTTCCTTCTGATCTGAACCTGTGCCATGCCTCTCTCTGCTTCTCTAAATATGCTGCCCTTCTTGCAGGATCAGCATCTCGACGAGCCCTGTATCTCCGCTGTTTCTCAGCTGCTGACATCTATTTTAAATAATTGGATCAAAAAGTGTGTTGTGACATATGTAGAATGATAATGCTGTGTAATGACGTCTACATGTCATACAAATTGTCAACTAGGTTACCTGTCAACTAAGTTACCCAGTAACTCAGTTGACAGGTAACCTAGTTGACAATTTCCCTATTTTGACCCATCATTTCAATGGTAGGCCTTGCCTGGATGACCACATGTCATTTTCTGAACAGGTTAACATCACATTGAACATATTATTGAATTAAAATCATTAAACAACTTTAAACCATAACAATGTACGTAACATTGTTGATGGTCAATTAATATACTCATTGACAATGTGCTATTATACATAGAATATTGTAAAAAAATAGAGGACACTCACCACAGTGTGTTCAAAATGTCAGCCAAAGAGGAACATGGCATCATGTGATGCTGGTGTCATGGTATTGGGACAAACCATTTTGAGTTAAGAGGGGGGAGTTCTGTTAGTAACATAGTTGACAGAACTTTTGCGGACATTCATATATTAAGATATTTAAATTATTTAAAGGAGGAAATCAATTAAAAAAATATGATTAATCTTTAGTATTTAGACTTTTGAAATAAATGAATAATAGTTTTTATTTACTTTAATGGTTTTTATTCATATTTTGAAACCAAGCAACACCCTCAACTGAAAAACGGACAGAGCAAAAAACGGTCAATTTAAGAACATCATGACACCTTCAAGCTAAATTAAGCATAGGATGCAGATAAGGTTTGTGTGATATTATAACATGCTTTCCAATAATAGGCAAATATGATATTTTTGAAGAAAATAGAAAGAATAATTATAATTATCATCAATTGACATCAATGGACATGGAATGTACCCTAAATTGTAGAATCACTCGTTGCTTAAAATAATACTTCTGCATACAGTATGTGACACTGTGAGTGTTGCAGCACGGCCAGATACGGCTCAGCTGACTCAGATAAGGAAATATATGATACATTATGATGTGATATGATGTGATATGAATGATAATGGGACACATCGACGGTCTGCACTCAGTGTACTTATGTTGTGGCAGATATTTAAGTAAGCTTTCTTAACGCTAATGTTATAATAGTCAGATTGCTCTGAAGATGGAGGTGATATTCTATTAATGTTCACGTTCACACAGTCGGTGTGATTTTGCCGGCCGTCTTTCCTGCAATGGCAGTTTTTCTGTATTTCCTTTCTCCTGTAATATGACTTGATCGCTTTAAAAACTCTGCACACTGAGCTCTGATTGGTTCAGGCAGGCGGTGCTTTCACTGAGTTGAGCTCTTAGCCTGCAACCTAACCTGGTCGGGAGCAGGTTAGCCGCTAAGCATAAGTTACCATGGAGATCTAGCCTGCTAAAAAGAGAACCAGCTTCGTAGGACCGGAAAGCCGGAGTTTTCCCTGAATTTAGCCGGCTAAGCGAAAATCCTGCTTCGTAGTATACCCCCAGGGAGAACAGAACAGCAAAATAAACCCAAAACTAGACACATAAAACTCAAACCCTGACACAATGTAGGCTACTTTGCAAATATAATTCCTGTTTATTATTATTATTATTATTATTATTATTATTAGTATTATTATTATCAACACAGTTACTTTTTTATACAGTGAGGTAAATGGTAAATGTGCATGTATGTCGTTCGCGTTTACAGGTGCGTATGCATTTCCTGCCAAATACTAGCCTCAAAAATATTAAAATATAATTAATGCAAATAAACTACTTCTACTACTAATAATAATAATCATAATCAATTCAATAATATAAATACCATATTATTTTATTATAATATAGTTGTAATAGTCAAGACAAAACATGCTTATGACATGCTCAAAAACTGATATTTCTTAAATCTGTATTCTAGTTATCTCTGTCAGCAATGTATCAACAACTACACACACATTTCTATCAGTATTTCTCTGTGTTGTGGTTGACATGATGGTGACTGCAGGAGTTAAGGGGAGTGGCTGAGCATCACCATGATGATGACTGCAGGAGTTAAGGGGAGAGGCTGAGCATCACCATGATGATGACTGTTAGGAGTTAAGGGGAGAGGCTGAGCATCACCATGATGATGACTGTTAGGAGTTAACGGGAGAGGCTGAGCATCACCATGATGATGACTGTTAGGAGTTAAGGGGAGAGGCTGAGCGTCACCATGATGATGACTGTTAGGAGTTAAGGGGAGAGGCTGAGCATCACCATGATGATGACTGTTAGGAGTTAAGGGGAGAGGCTGAGCATCACCATGATGATGACTGTTAGGAGTTAAGGGGAGGGGCTGAGCGTCACCATGATGATGACTGTTAGGAGTTAAGGGGAGAGGCTGAGCATCACCCATGATGATGACTGTTAGGAGTTAAGGGGGAGAGGCTGAGCATCACCATGATGATGACTGTTAGGAGTTAAGGGGAGAGGCTGAGCAATCACCATGATGATGACTGCAGGAGTTAAGGGGGAGAGGCTGAGCATCACCATGATGATGACTGTTAGGAGTTAAGGGGAGAGGCTGAGCGTCACCATGATGATGACTGTTAGGAGTTAAGGGGAGAGGCTGAGCATCACCATGATGGTGACTGTTAGGAGTTAAGGGGAGAGGCTGAGCATCACCATGATGGTGACTGCAGGAGTTAAGGGGAGAGGCTGAGCATCACCATGATGATGACTGTTAGGAGTTAAGGGGAGAGGCTGAGCATCACCATGATGGTGACTGCAGGAGTTAAGGGGAGAGGCTGAGCATCACCATGATGATGACTGTTAGGAGTTAAAGGGAGAGGCTGAGCATCACCATGATGATGACTGTTAGGAGTTAAGGGGAGAGGCTGAGCATCACCATGATGATGACTGTTAGGAGTTAAGGGGAGAGGCTGAGCATCACCATGATGATGACTGTTAGGAGTTAAGGGGAGAGGCTGAGCGTCACCATGATGATGACTGTTAGGAGTTAAGGGGAGAGGCTGAGCATCACCATGATGATGACTGTTAGGAGTTAAGGGGAGAGGCTGAGCGTCACCATGAAATGTGCAAATTGACATAAAAATGAATAAAAGGGGGAAAAATGCTCCATGTTTTTTAGGCTGTAAACTTGAACTGTTATGTAAGCCAACTAGACAGACAGTGTATCACTCTTCCTCCTGTACATTAGCAGATAAAAGGCATAACATACTTGAATGAATGGTAACTAAAGAATGCTGGAAATAACTGCATCTCCATGGCAATTGGCAATTTGACTTATACAACATTCGCAAGTTGTACATTGACTCATACAATAACCCACCTTCGAGTGATGCTCTAGTTTCTTCATGTTTTTGTTTTTTTTCCGCTCTTGCTTGCGCCGGACTGAAACTAGGCTTGTTTGAGACAAGCGAGACCTGCGCAGTTGCGATCAACGTCTTGCTCGTGCGTTGCATGATGGTTAGTCATTTTGTCCGACTTGCTCTGGAGGCTCGCCTACATGAGACGTTGAAATCTCGCGGGACAAAGACGCCCGCAGCCTTGAGAGCGAGGCACGGCGAGGCGGCGCAGTTCCTCTCCACGGGCTGCGGAAGCAAAATGCTTGATGGGAAACGACTCGCTGGTATCTCGAGCTGAGCGCTCATTGGTGGTTTTTACCACGTGCTGGTGATGAAACTCTCCAATTGGCTCAGCAAAAGTTTGTTGTTGTTTAGTGTCAGTTTTACGTCGCCACATCCATTCACATTTTTCATCATTGTTCCACAATGTTTATCATAATGACATTAATATCTATATATTTTATACTATACTTGCACTGCTTACCGTTTTCATACTTATATATCTTAGCATATTCATACACACTGTTCATACTGCTCACAGGCTGCTGTGTATATCTAGTGTATTCATACCCCTCACTGTTTTATTCATCATTCAATTCATTCTATATTTATTCTGGAGATGGTGTTACATTACTTTTCACTTCACTGCTTGTTAGAAGCTAAACTGCATTTCGTTGTCTCAGTACCTGTAATTGTGCAATAACAATAAAAGTTGAATCTAATCTTGAGCAGGAACAAATGTATTTACTTAGTACATATCTGACATTTACGATTAAACACATGTGTGCATTCTTTATAATGCAACCGAGTCAAGCCGACTCCGGAGGTGGCGGTAATGCACCTTCAAGTTTGTTTGCAATCCGCCAAAAAAACCGAGAGATAAGAAGAAGAAGAAGAAGAAGAAGAAGAAGCAGAGAAGAAAGAAGAAAAGAATAAGAAGAAGACGACGCAGAAGAAGAAGAAGAAGAAGAAGAATAACCGAAGAAGAAGAAAGATAGATCGAAGAAGACGAAGAAGAGAAGAAGAATAGAAGCCGACTCCGAATTGTCCGACTTCAGGCGAGGCTTTTTGAGGACCTCCCTCCCCCGGCTGCGATCGGCTATTCTCGTCTACTTTCGAGGCGAGCCAGAATGCGTCTCAAACAAGCCTACTGTCTTTTCACCGACATCTCTTCACCTGCCTAGTGGCCGTATCAAGCCGTGATCGGTCAGATGTCGATTCATTGCAACGGTGTCGGGTTACAGACGTGCTTCCCTTGTCACCTCTCACTCTCGCGTGTCAGCGGGGGTGCGCGGAGAACTGCACGGAGAACTGCGCACAGCAAGCTGAGGCCCACTGGGCGGGGCCCACTGGGCGGGGCCCACTGGGCGGGGCCCCCTGCGCAGGGCGGGGCCCCCTGCGCAAGGCGGGGCCCCATGCAGCCTGCGTTATTGGCCTGTAGGGAGGGGCGGCCCTGCGTACCATGCTGCGAATGGATCTGGCCCTTCCTACATCCAGGACATGGTTAAACCGTTCACCCCAGCGCGTGCACTCCGCTCTGCATCAGCCAAACAGCTCGCTGCACCCGCACTACGAGGGGGACCCAAATTCCCATCGGCAAAAACACGTCGGTTTGCTATCCTGGCTCCAAGATGGTGGAATGAGCTCCCCATTGACATCAGGACAGCAGAAAGCTTCAACAAGTCTTCCGGCGCAGACTGAAAACTCATCTCTTTCGACTCTACTTCGAGCGATAGAATACTAACAAATGACTGGCTTATCTAAAGCCAGTTTAGTAGCACTTGAAATGTTTGGCTCTATGAAACCTGATGTACTTATATGATTCTGTTTTCCTCAAGTTTGTTGTCTTCTTGGTCGAATGCACTTATTGTAAGTCGCTTTGGATAAAAGTGTCAGCTAAATGCAATGGTAACGTAATATTATGACCTTGACAAGATACAGATTGGGAGGGCATGCAAAAACACTAGGGTAACAGGGGAACATAATAAGGCACAATCAAACTGCAGGGAAAACACAGGAAGTAAAACAAGACAAGAAACCAAGAGAAAATACATTTCCAGATTAAACAGGAACATTAAACAGAAATACTAAGATCATGAACATTTTCCCTTTGACATATGCAAGCACTGCCTTTACTGTATTTGCTTTGTTGACTTGAATGGACGTACCTTGCTTTTTTGACGTTAAGGATTCTTGCAGAGCAGAATTCAGACTCTCCAGCACCACTACTGTTAAAGAAACATGAACCCAGTAAGTAGAATAGAGGTAGAAATGAAGAAACACCAGACGAGTGCAGTGTGAATGTAAGCTGTTCACCTGGACGCAGTGATATGGTGAGGACAGGCACCTTCTTCTCGTTGCTTTGGTCGGTCTTTCCATTCAACTCCTCTTTCTGATCATCCTCTTTGAATACCTGCCGTGACAAGACCATTATGCCATGAGTCCTTTTTGTCCCTTTTACCGTTACCCTCCATGTCTTCCAAGGTGCTTTCACACTTGTAATTCAGTTCATTTGGTCTGGGAAATTGTTTTATCACAAGAGGTAAACGTATAGTTAGACATACTTTAACGCTTCAGATATATATTTATGTTTGGTGTCAAAAAAGAGCCTTCAAATAAATAAGTCATTATAAGCATCATAAGTCTTATTTGTCATGAATAACAAACCGTACTAATCGGGCAAAGGGCCCACAGTTTATTTGAACCAAAAGACCATTAAGCTGTGAAAGCACACACTGGCTCTACTTCACTCGACTTGCCTCACAAAATCTAATTTACCAATTTGGATTGTACCCACTCCTTGTGTAAACGAGAGAGTTGCTGAATCCTTTCATTGGCAACCAAATGGATGAAGTGGTGTGGTGTTCGTGTAGCTTTGCCAACCACCATTTGAATGAAAACACTGTTAAATCTCAGAGATGTGAAAAAAAGAAGATTCAGTCACTATTGATGATTTTGTAGGATATCCAATGACGCGCTACTGAATATTTTCTCTGATCAATCAGCAGGTTACAGGGTTGCCACCATTTAGTTGCACTTGTAAAGTCTGCTGAGGTGCTACGAAAAAAAGGTACCAGGTAATCTTAAGTGGAAAAAAAAAAAATTGCAAGTCAAGTCGAATCCCACTATTATTGGCTAAAAATGTACCTTGTTATTATGGTTGTGGGCAGACTCTTTGTCTTGTTGTTTGCCTGGTGGGGTAGAGGAGCTTCTGGGGGGGAGGACAGGAGAAGATGAGGGACACTGGTCCGTGTGCAGATTGATTGGCCTTCCCATCCTTGTCAGGGCTCCTTTGTCCTCTGTCTTCACCTTGTAAGGCTATGGGGTGAACATTCTCTTGGTGTTTGGTTGGTTTTGGACTTTCCTCGATCTGATAGGTCCAGAGGCCCATCACATGTCCCTCTTTGCTCTGCAAAGACCCTTTCAGTCTTAGGTGGCAGGATTTGCTTCTTCTCCAGGGGCATAGTTTGACTGTTCACAATATCTGACATACTTCTCAACCGGACCACCACAGTGGGCTCGTTGGCCAGGGGTTGAGGGGTGCTGTGCCTAGTCAGGCTGAACCCCTGTCTTCTAGGGCTGGCATGATGGCTGGTGGGGATCAGGTTGGGATAGCGTGGCGGGTTTGGTCTCTGAGAAGGTTGCACCACCAGGCTGGTCCCCGGAGCAGGCGGGCTGACCCAATCAGAGGACTCAGAGAGGTGCCAGGGGAGAGTGGCAGGGCAGGTCTGGATTGGCTGAGGACGGCAGGGGACGGGAGCATGGAGCACATGTCTGTTGGGTCTCCCTTCTCCACCAGTTAACGTAGGAAAGTTCTTAAGAAGCAGAGCTTGAGGAGGGAGGGAGGGTCGCTGGTCCAGACCTTCTACACTCTGAGATCTGAGAAACAGAGGCCATTCTTTATTTAAAATAAAGAATTAAAGTACCCTAAATATAAACCTTAAAAAAAATCATTCAGTATGCTCTCCTATAATATATCCATCTTTATTTTAAAATGTATTGTAACACTGTTATCCTCATAGTAATCTAATTTTTTTTGTAAATGTAACAGAATTCAGATTTTTGATATGCAATTGTAATCAAATACAGTTATCTTACTTTTGTATCCTGATTACGTAATCTCGTTACATGTAATCTGTTACTCTCCAAACCAGATTATATGATTACTTTTTCAGAAGTAGGGAACACTTCAAATCTCTATTGGGAGTGCTGACTTTTGTTCTTCTTTCCATTTTTTTCTCGATCTTTTCTCAGTTGTCTTTGGATAAATATTGCACACCCAATCCCCGATGTGTTCCATTTGCTGTTCTATTTGACCCTATTACAGCATATTGTACTATTTCCTAAGTGGCTGTGTCTCACCTCCGCTCTCCAGCATGGGGTATGCTAGGTTCTGTTTTCCAGGAAAGAGGCTTATATGAATCCTGTTAGAATTATGGAAAGAGAAAACAAAATGTGTGGCTATTCAGTATCACATTCATAAAGGTAATAATTTCACATTTTCACATCATGCAAAATATGAATCTATTCAGGTAGAAAATTACCAGTAAAAAAAAGCGACATAGCTAGCCTGGCTCTATGCAAAGGAAATGAAATAATCTACACACTTCTCGAGGATGGAGAATAAGGAGATGTTAATGTTTCTGTTTGGGGGTTTTTACACTGAAAAAAGTGAACCGTTGACTTTAATTTGTTATCATGTCAACAGAACTGTATTAGGTTAGTTGAAAGCAATTATATTAAGTTTAAATAAAACAATATTAGATTCAACTTAATTGTATTGCTTTCAACTAACCTAATACAGTTATGTGACATTTGATGACGTAATACATTTAATTAGTCAACGTTTCAGTTTTTTCAGTGTACTTTTGGACAAAGTGAGGCTAGCTGTTTTCCCTTTCTTTTAAAACTCTTAACTCTTATGAGAGTGATTTAGAAACTTACATAGTGGTTTCTGTTGATCCATCTCAGTTGTCTGTGTTGAGCTTCTGTGTGATCACAAACATAATCTAATGTAAAATTGTGAGCATGATAATCAATAAATACACAAGCAAACAGGCTCTTCCTCATTCTCACCTTCACTTCTCTGGTCTGCCTCAGTTTTCACCACAACATCGCCATCTTCTGGCTGGTTACCGGACCTGCTGGTTGCCGTGTGGATGAGGGCCACGGGGCCAGAGGGGGGGGGAGAGGTCGGGGGGGCTATGTGCTTTGACCTCTGTGCTGCTGTCGCTCTGGCCTCTGCTGCACACACAGGGTTATGATTTATTACAGCAGGGGGGCTTTGTGGGAGGGGGCCTTCAGGCAGACCACCCTCCATTGTCAGATACTGGTCAAACACCAAACATGTGTTCACATATATACAGAGGTGGAAGAAGTACTCAGATTATTTACTTAAGTGAAAGTAGCATTTCTACAGTGTAAAAGTGCTCGGCTTAAGTACATGTCCTGCATTCAAAATATATTTAAAGTATCACAAGTAAAAGTAGTCAATATGCAGAATGACCATTTAGGCACCATATCTTTTTAATTTGTTGTATCAGTTATTTGTGCAGGCTGTGGAGGCTATGTATCTGTTCATCACTTCAGTTGCACTTGGTAACATTGGGTTTATTTGAATTACTTTATATAATAATGTGTTGCCTAACCTATAATAATTTACGATCATGAATTATTTGATTTATATAATTGTATTCATAGTTTACAAATCTGCAGAGTAGCTAGTAACTAAATATGTTAAATAAATGTAGTGGAGTAAAAAGTATGAATTTGAGTAATGATGATATACTAACTCGAGTGCTGCTCGTAAACTCTGGAGCTCCTCTCGCAGCCTCTTGTTCTCTTTTTCTGGTTGTTCATTTCTCCCGCTACAAGACAGAGAACAAGCCACGATCAGAGTGTTGGACAACAAGCCACGATCAGAGTGTTGGACAACAAGCCACGATCAGAGTGTTGGACAACAGCCACGATCAGAGTGTTGGACAACACGCCACGATCAGAGTGTTGGACAACAAGCCACGATCAGAGTGTTGGACAACACGCCACGATCAGAGTGTTGGACAACACGCCACGATCAGAGTGTTGGACAACACCGCCACGATCAGAGTGTTGGACAACACGCCACGATCAGAGTGTTGGACAACACGCCACGATCAGAGTGTTGGACAACACGCCACGATCAGAGTGTTGGACAACACGCCACGATCAGAGTGTTGGACAACACGCCACGATCAGAGTGTTGGACAACAAGCCACGATCAGAGTGTTGGACAACAAGCCCACGATCAGAGTGTTGGACAACAAGCCACGATCAGAGTGTTGGACAACACGCCACGATCAGAGTGTTGGACAACAAGCCACGATCAGAGTGTTGGACAACAGCCACGATCAGAGTGTTGGACAACACGCCACGATCAGAGTGTTGGACAACAAGCACGATCAGAGTGTTGGACAACACGCCACGATCAGAGTGTTGGACAACAACGTTTTCTTTTCAAATGTATTATTAGGTGAAAGAAAAAACATGGATAGAGTTTGAAAGAGATTTGTTCTTAATGGAAAAGGCAAAGAAGTATGACAGCGTTTTCGGGCCAGCGCAGGTTCAAATGAAATCACAGAGCAGGTGGAGGGGGGGTAATATATATAACAAATATATTTCAGAGATTAAAATAATTAAATGTTAAAAATTAAGAATGATGAACATGTAAATATAAAAATGTTCCCCATGTACATCAAAAAGGTAATTGTTGATGCTGACCCATCTATCTTTGGCCGTACTATAATAAGGCAAAACTATACAAAAATGAAATAAAGCATAATAATAATAACAGTAAACATCGTACCAAAATACCCATTCTCTAGGATAATAACGTGTCCATTTGCAAAGAAAGAATCTGAAATACTAAGATGAAAATGTACCATACAATCCTTATATGCCGTCTTAAAGAGAGATAAGAAATATATCAAATGAAAAAGTATGAATGCTGATTCAGTCTGACGTGACAGAGTATGAAGTGACAGAGTATGATGAAGGTGACAGAGTATGATGAAGGTGACAGAGTATGATGAAGGTGACAGATGGGAATGGATGATCACGGATTTGAAAGGCAAGCAGAATACCCAGCAGGGAGAGGTTGTGCAGGCTCTGGATCTGAGACGCTTCAAACTCCTGCTGTCTTCTCTTAGCCACTTCCTGAGTCACCGTGCACCTGTCACACAGCCCCGCCCTCAGCCTGAAACACACATCCTCTTTTTACATTCACATACATCACACACAGGCCACAGTGAGACCACGACACTTTGAATTCAGTCAACTAAGTTGAATTTATAAGCATTCAATTGCACCATTTCCTAATTCAATACACCTTGTGGTCGATAATGTTAGCAAACATTAAACAGATTCTATTGTGTTAATGGCATTCATGTTAGCTGACTTTGTTCCACTTGTGCTACTATTAACCTATAGTGTTTATATTACCATTATATAATTTTGCCAAAGTGTTTGTAATACATTTTTGATTCAACCATTATTTAACCAGTAATACATTGAGATTAAAAACCTATTTTTCAGAGTGTGCTGGCCAAGACAAGCAACACAAAAGTACCCAGCGTGTGTAGGCATCACAAAGACACATGAACAAATGTCCTAAATGGAAGAGAACTATCAATTATCCTTTCTAGAACCCCAGTACCTGTTCTCCAGGGTCTTGATGTTCTCTGTGAGTAGTCTCTGCTGTTCTTTCATCTGCTGGTTTTTGGTGAACAGATCTTCCATACGCTTTGTATCACTGTTTATACACACAACACACACCACACACACACACACACACACACACACCACACACACACACACACACACACAGTCAGATACGCATCCAACAAGAATAAGGCTGCTGTCTGAATGTTATGAGATGACACAGCGAGTCTGATTGATATGTTCAGTGAGAAAGCATTATTGTGATAACAGTTAGTAGAATCAGAAAACAATCCCTGTGTCTTTAAAATATCACATGCTGTTCTTAACATGTAAATACACCCTCTACTTATGTTCATGTAAAGTTATCCATTACATTGATGATTGAATACTCATTGCAGCACTCTTAGCACTAATGTGTTGTTATCTACAGGTTACAGAAACAGGGTGACTTACATATAAACATAGTATTTGTTGTTCATTGTTGCTTTTATATTTTTTCCATTTATGCCTCTATCTACCTACATAGTAAAAAAAGAAAACAGTTCTAGGTTTATTTGTACCTACTGGTATTTTGTCCTTGTGTAGTTGTGTTCTTGTTGTAGCTGTGCTTCTATCTCTATTTCTAATGGGACTGTACGTTCATTGAGAGCAACATAAACTCGAGTCAAATGAATTGTATCAGAACACAGACATATACAACATCACTGATTCACCTATAAGCATTTAAAATACAAGACACTGAACAATTCTGCACTAATGGTCAGTGCTGTATTAATGTATTATTGGATTTGAATTATAATTACACATCAGCATGTAAGCTCTACTTCTGCTAAGCTGAAGCATACTGTCATCTGGAATGGATTGACATCAATGCAGTAAAAGGAGTTGAGCTGACTTTAAGTTACAGGTAAGGCACAACCTGTACAGCACAGTACGTCTGACGAGTTATACCAGCTGACATTGTAATGAATCAGCTATTGAGCCACATTAAGTGGACCAGTGTTTGATAGAGATGAGATGATTCACTATAAGATGTAAAGACATTCTTGAATAGAGTGGTGCAAGAACAAGTCGTTAAAACCTTGGCTTGAGTTAGCAGTTGACCACTTAAGCTACCTCATCTCTGAGTACTTCTACGAACGTCTGCCAAATATGTTGTTATATTCCAAAAAGCAATGGAGAAATCCCATGGCTTTTTGTGGAGGGAGCCCTTGCTAGGCATCATCACTGTAACTTTCTATTGTAGCAATGATCTAAAATAAGACGACCTCTCTATCAGGATGATTTTCCACTGGTTTTAAAAAGAAAACGAAAGTGTTGTGACTCAGACTGAATAACTTGTTGCAACATGAGCTTCCTCACAAGCTCTCCGTGACACGGGCACACACGGGGCCAGGTGCAGGAGCAGCCCGGTCCACACACTGCTGGCTCTACGGCTAAACTTGAATATCTTGAAAGCGTTGTCTAAACACGACCATTGAGGGGGTGAGAGATCCACCCACCAGCCTTTCTTGTTGGACAGCTCTTGGATTTTCATCTGCCACCCTGAAAGTCAAACACACATGGTTTTAACCCTTGACACAGGATACTCTGCACATTACAGCTGCTTTAGAAACTTTTGATGGCTTCTGGTTTCCCGTTTTACACTCACCTTCAACTTCCCGCTCGTGGACCTCCCTCAGTTTCAGGAGCAGGCTGTTGAAGCACTCCATTGTTACCTCCTCTGATTTCAGTCTGATTGCACAACAGAAGAGAGACAGAAAATATTTTGTCAACGTTTTGGATTGATTGAATGAAGCTGAAAGTGATGATAATGCAATTACATTACAATCTGCGTATAGTACTGCATAATCACACAGTAGTCCTGAGTTCTCCTAGATATTGTAGAAGGCACAACAAGTGCAGAATTAAAAGAGCTCCAGTAGACCTTCAACTAGGAAATAAACTTGGAATAATTGATAGAAATATGACCTTTTTGATTGTTAAATGTACAGTGAAAAACTGAAACGTTGACTTTAAATAATTGTATTATGTCAACAGATCTCACATCACTGTATTAGGTTAGTTGAAAGCAATAATATTAAGTTGAACCTAATATGTTATTTAAACGTAACCTTATTGCTTTCCACTTACCTAATTCAGTTATGTGTTATTAGTTTACGTAATACATTTAATTAAATTCAACATTTCAGTTCTTTCAGTGTATGAATGTAAAGAAGGTGGCATCAGATCTGTGTCATCATGTATTTGCTCAATCTGCTTGCATTGCACTTTGTTTTATTTACTTTTATATACACCAACTAATACCACCTTAGCAAATCCTTGTGATATTTATTGCAATTTATGAATGTTTGGCTTTTCAATTATTTTATACGCAGATTGATAATGTGCATAAAACCCTACAGATAGTCAATGAAATATCCTTTAGGGTGTATTAGACTTGACAGTACACAATTGTATGACCATTCTCCCCTGCACTAAAATAAGATAAATCTACTAATGTGTGAAGATAGTGAGACATTCAAGGTTGTTGGCCGTTGTAGCCTGGGGACTGTGTTGTGTTCAGGGTGTACGTCACACACTGCTGCTGCATAAAAGCTGCTACACGAATCTGGCGGCAAAATGTTGTTGTTATATCAAGGATGATAGGAACCCGATAGACTGGTTCTGCGAAGGGTTGTGTTTCAAGTATACAAAACCCCAGCTCTTATACATTGTGTATATGAATGCAGATTAGTACAGCACATGGTGTCGATTTGTGTCACTGATTACAAATAAGATCTTTTGTTGATTTAAGTCTCAATGCAAGCAGGTAACTTAAAGTGTCACTTTCAGCTTGCTCATTATTTCACATGATCACTACAAGCACATTCATTGAACACTATTGAGCATTTTGATCAGCGCGGATCAGACGCTCTCAACGTGTCGGGATATGTCAGGAAAAGGGTGTCAGTAGAGCAAGAAAAGACCTGTCTGCCTCCATGTGCCCGCTCTGCTGTCTCCAGATCAGTATTCTCACGCACACACGCACAGGTTGCCAATATGTCTTACCTACTCGTGAACTAGCATTGAATTCCCAGAATCTTTAAATCTGTTATGTCTGACGCTACTCTATGACACTCCTCCCACTATTAGCATTATCACATAAGGGTGGAAGTATGCAGCCTAGGATGCTCTACACCTACTGTGTAGAAATACATGCAAGTGTGTAGTTGTCAACCTGGCTGCTTATCTCACCACTGGAGCTTCAGCAGGATCAGAATCAGAACACCTCCCATCTGTTGGTGATCTGCTGTCTGACAGAAACCAAACTTGAGAAGATGTTCAGCTGCTGAAATGTATTCACTGCAGTCACCCTTTATCGACGGATTCTGTTTGAATCAAGTAAAAAAAGCTCTTTGGAAGCTTCTGTTGGAGCTGCTTTGCTTCCAGACCTCCCATTGTCCAACTGTCTGAGTATTAGTTTTGCCAAGAGTATGGCTTTAAAGCAAATAACAATACATGATAAATGACAGACACACACACAACCACACACACACACACACACACACAGCACACACACACACACACACACACACACACACACACACCACACACACACACAACACATACACACACACACACATAACATGTATACATCACTTCAGGGGACATTACATTGACTTACATGCATTTCCCGGAGACTTATCCTAACCTTAACCAACACAATGCCTAACCCTAACCCTTACCCTTAACCTTGCCCTTACCCTAAACCCTAATCCTAAACCTAACCAAGTCTTCCCCCTAAAATTAATGATGGCCCCTCATGGGGACCTCCATTTTGTCCCCATAAGGGAGGCGAGTCCCCACACGTGACTATGTAAACAGATTAGGTCCCCACAAGTATAGTAATGCTAGGCCCACACACACACACACACACCCCACACCCACACCCACACACACACACACACACACACACACACACACACACACCACACACACACAGCCTCTCACACACACACGCGCACACACACACACACACCACCACACACATACACACACACACACACACACACACAGCACACACACACACACACACACACACACACACCAGCACACAACACACACACACCACACACACACACACAACACACACTACCCCAGAGCAGATTTATTTTGCAACATTGTATTCACTTAATTAAAGGACTTACAAGCAACTATAAATAAAATCAACTACTAGTTGTGGTTGTAGTGCCAGCTCTGTCCTTGCCAGTCCTCCAGCCTGCTGCACATACCTGCCTCCCCCCCCCCCTTCCCTCCCCTCCCTGTCAGGTAATCTATTCCGGCCGGCTCAGGCAACAACTTCAGCTCATTCAGATGGAAACTCCACCTCTGATATCGGAGGCCGTCTCCTGCCCTTCACTCGCCCGGTGCTAGAGATTATCTGAGTGATACAGAGACAGAGCAATAGTGAGGAGAAGAGAGGAGAACAAGGCAAGGGAGAACGCCCCACACCCTCCCCTCTCTCCACCCCAAAAAAACCAGTTGGAGCTGTCGTCCCCTTAAGTAACGCAAACACTGAGGGCCCGGGCAAGTTGGCCCTTGATTTTCCTGTTCTGCTGAAATCCCACATAACCGGCTAAACTGGTCCCATAAAGCCCTGTGGGGATCGAGAGAAAAACTGACTGGCAAACACAAAGCAGCAGAGCAGAAGCCTGGCACGGGAAATCAGAAGTTAGTTATTTATTTCATTCAAAAGAAGGAAAGAAAATAATAACTCAAGTAACTAAGTACATTTGTTCCATGTTTGCTACTTTGTACTTCTACTCCACTACAGTTCAGAGTTAAATTGTCTACTTTTACTCTACATTTATTTAATACCTTTAACTAAAGGTAAAGTAACTACTTTACCTTTAGTTACTTTACAGATGTGGATGAATGATGTGAAATATAATCAAGTGTTGAATCAGACTTTAGTTCCACCTGGAGTAAATCCACCAGCTAACCCTGCAGTATACAAAGTCATTCAGACTAGCTGCACCTTTACCAGCTTTGAGAACACTTTCATGATCAATCATTATAAAACATATCATATATATTAATTCTGAAATGGACCAATCTGCACACGACTACTTTTACTGTCGCTACTTTAACTATATTTTGATGATAATACTTTTCTACTTTCACTATATTTTGGGTGCTAATAATTTTATACTTTTACTCGAGGAAAATTTGAAGGAACTTTTACATGTAACAGAGTTATTCCTACTCTCCAATACTTTCTACCTTTACTTAATTACGAGGTCTCAGTACTTCTCCCACCCCTGATAACCTTGTGATAAGGCAAGATTCATAGCCCATCGAGTGCTGGAATGTAATACATTATATAAAAGACTCCTTGTGTCTCAAACTTTAAACTGTATAAATGTTGGACCCAGAGGTTGGAATCAGGCAGTTGGAGTGAGATAATAGTTATAGTCTACATGTTTGTCCATCACCATAAAGGATTCATATCTTGAATTCTGTTAGTGTGTACCATACTGTGTGAGTGAGAGGAGCCATAAAGCAGCGACAGGGTGCGGTGGACTCGCTGACAGTGGTGATGGTATGTAATACTATGAAAAACAATAGCACTGGCACGTATGTTGACACTGAAAACTGCACAATAGACATGATGCATGCCTCATCTGAATAAACGCCATTTCCTGATTCCTAAACCAGATTCCTTATAACCAGCCTGACGGGGCTGAGGCAGCATCTTCGCTGCCATCCTCCTCCTCCTCTCTGCCCCAGCCGGCTGTCACAGGTTTCATACATTCTACACCTACAGTATGAGAAGATCAACAGCATGAACTCTGATTATATGTTCTGTTGAAGAGGTTCACTGATGTGACGTCCAGGCATGCAATGGATCCCTCGTGTACAGCAGTGGTTCCCAACAGGGGGTACAGGGACCCCTGGGGGTACTTGAGGGGATTGCAGGGGGTCCGTAGAAAGATTAGGGATTGCAATTTATTAAATTGTGAATCAATTTTGATTAGCCCGGTGTTTTTGGTCTAGTTTGGCCACAAGTAACTGTTCCTCTCGAGATGGTGTTGATTGATTGACCTCTGTAGCTACGGCGGCGCGAATAGCAACGAGCTAACCTTAGCTGCAAAGTGTTGGTAAGAATGGATTCATGGTGAAACAGGACAAAGCTACAAAGCCCATCCCTGCAAAACCAAAGAAAAAAATACCAAACACCAGCAGTTTCGGTGAGAAATACATTTCTCATCTTAGTTGTGTACATCTGTTGATCTGTCGCAAGCCAGACTTCAGCCCTTTTTATGCGGTGAAGCCCGGCAAGTAATTCTATGAAGCCAGCGCACATGCAGCATCACTGAGCACCACACACACAGGGAGTGTTTGTAGGCGAGTAATCACAGATGAGGGAGGGGGTTCTTAACAGAATGGCGACCAGCTCAAGGTTGGGAGGCCACTGGTGGACAGAACAGACCAAAAGAATAGTTACAATATCAAGTTCAGGATGACAGTACAGATTTTATTTGAAGTATACGGATATGGAGAGGAGTCCAAATACTTGGTGCAGCTTGAAAGACAGACTCTGAATCACACCACTTGGATCTGGGAAGAAGGACGGACTACATGAAGGTGTCAGTGACTACAGGAAACAAACAGAGAGGCTGACTGAGGTCAAGCCTTGTGGCAATTGTCTTATGCGCTATCTAAAAAATGTATTGCTGAGATCAAAACAGTAACTTCATGAAAAAACTTAGATGATCAACTTATTACAACATGGACAAAGACATTTTATTAGTAATCAAAGCACTGTTAAAGTTTGCTGTCAACAAAAAAAATACAGCGACCCTCCCACACAACTCACCAGAGTTACAAAGTAACACGCTACTGTAATCAGATTACACTTGTCTGTAATGGTTGATGGTGCAATCTCACGTGAGGTTACACAGTAGTGTCCAAAACTAATATAACTAGTAGTGGTAACTAATTACTTTCAGGCAGTGAGTTCATTTAGTAAAGTAAGGCATTACTTTTTTAAAGTTATAACTAGTAATGTGTAATGCATTACTTTTTTTAAGTAACCACCCCAACACTGCTCCTCACACAGGTGGACAGCTGATTATAATCCATATGACTGCTGCATATATCCATGTGACCCACACAAACCAACCCATTGCGATCACACAATAATATATTATAATATTTCAAACCATTACCCATACAAAAAATATATACTACTACAAACCTAATTACTATGAAGGTTTCCCATTTCTCAAATTCCCCTCCTCGACTCCTATCCTCGTGTCTTAGTCCCGCCCACAGGAAATGCGAGCGGAGGAGTCGAAGAGGGGAACCGAGGAGAGAGGAGGGGAAGCAGCAGGCGGTTAGAGAAATGAGAACTCCTCTCCTCTGAGCGGTCATTTTAAAGAGACGTCCATTAATGATGACAGGAGGCACAGCAGCACTCTGTCTGATGGACAGATGTGTTCATGATGACTTATATATTGATAGTGCGGTATAATGAGACAATAACAGGCTACAGATGCGGACATATATACACACACAGATATATTTATATAAATCTAAACAACAGAATCAAACAAGAGCACTCTCATAATAACGTAACACAATTAGAGACTGGATATATCCCCCCCTCTCTCTGGTCGCTACAATGGAGAATTTAAATTAAGGGCCAAAAGTTTTATTTACAAGTATTAAAAGTAAGCATAGGACACCAAATCAGCTGAGACCTGTCTGTCAGCCGCATCGGCCCACACACACACCTACACACTGTACAACACGCACCTACAGCTCCTAAAGTATATAATATATATCAGAATACAGCTGTTGTGTATTTTATTATGTGAAGCACTAAATGGTTTTAGAAAAATATCGACTCTTTGTTTGTAGATATCTACTAAACTAAAAGCATACAAACAAATAAGAGTGTAATGTAGGCCTGTTATACTGAGTGATATACTGTATGTACTATATATTCAGATTTATATGGGGACATGTATGTACTATATATTCACAATTATATGGGGACATGTACTATATATATTCACAATTATATGGGGACAAGCATGTACTATATATTCACAATTATATGGGGACATGTATGCACTATATATTCAGATTCATAAAAGACCATGTACGTACCATATAGTCCGAACATGAGTGCAATATATGTTCACAATGAGGAGAAACGCATGTTCTGATAAAATAAATATTTTATTTGTTTTTTTCTATCAATGTGTAACAGTTATCAAAATACTCATTCAAAGGACAAGGAAAGAATCAAAGAAAAGGCCTATAAACAACACATTATGTAATGACTCAAGACAATTTTCACATAATTAAGTAATAAAACCCACATTTTGTAATAATCTGCTGCATTCTGTAATCAACAGCCTGAACCAAATATAAAATACATTTCCCTGCATTTTGTAATAAATTATTACAAAATGCGTGAGTTGCCCTTTTAAAAAACTGTAATATTCATTATGTAACCATAACCATAACATGTTGGCTAATGAATATGGTAACACTTGATCTAGTTTTGGCCAATGAAAGATATTCTACTGAAATATTTTTTAATTAATTATGAGTAAGGATGATTCATGGTTGAATAAATAAATAAACAGTTGTAATGTTATTGTTTACAACTCATTTTGTAATAACCACTGCAATATGTAATATATTTCAAAATCTGGCGACATGTATTACATATTTGCATTGAACTTGTTTACTACATAATGGGTAAATTATTAGAAAATGAGGTGTTATTACATAATGAAGGGAAAATGTATTACATGTTGTATAGGTATAGTTAATAAAGGATGCATTGTTATTTCATACAGGGCCAAAAAGAGCAGTCTGTTATCCTATTTAGCAATCTTGTTTTTTTTTCACCTGGTGACAACTTTAAACATGAGCTGATCACTCATTAAAAGAAGGTCCGAATCAGGCCCAAAGAACAGTCTTGTACCCTAGTCCATCTTGTTTTTTTCGCTTCACCTGAACTCACAAATTCTTGTGTTAATGGATTTTCTTATATCTGATGTCTTGGTCCCTGGATGGTGGTTTACTACAGCATCTGTGGAACAGAACAATTACAAATAATTAGAAGTTCACAAAAGACAGCAGGAATTATAACAATATCCATAATATCTATATTAAAGCATGGGCTGGCTTGGTGAATAATGTGGGAATGCAAATGTGACCCGCTCTATCGAAATCAGTCGGAAGTCGCAACGGCTCATTTCAAAATAAACGTGGATTTACGTTAAAAACTATTTTTTCGGGGTTCGGGTGTTTTGTTTGATTTTAAACAAACAAAGTCTTGGCTTTCAGAAAATATTTATTTCCAAAATTACACGATAAATACATTTTTGAAGCTTGTAAAGGGACGAAGACAGGCACCTCTCACTCGCAATCTGCTCTTCCGCAGCGCCGCCCCCCCTCCCTCCGGCTGATATTATGAATGTAAGCATATAGTAATCATAGATAACACGGCAGGGTCCGTTACAGTTTGTTTTCATCTGATTTCAATTCAACAAAGTCTTGGCTTTCAGAATAATAAACTTGTTTCGGCAAATTCAGATGATAAATACAACTTTGAAGCTTGTGACGGCATAATTACAAGCGGAGAACGGAGTAACTTAACGTCACAGCAGGCATAACAACAGCCGGTGTTTCTCGTGAGTGTTTTCCCCGGGAAACAAACACAATACACACAAACGCAAAAATACACAAACACAAACACACACACACACGCACAGTATACACACACACTCGCGAGCTTCCCTCCAAACGAAAATATCTTCCCTCAGTAGTATTTTGATCATTTGCTCCGCTGATAACCAATCAGATCGATGGATTCCAGAGAAGAGACAACTTTGAAGGCCTTTTTCTCAAAATGATGACTCGGTGACAGTCATTATATAATGTGACATATTTGGAGTACAACAACAATCCTGATATCATTAGAAATCTAGGAATCTCCTCTTTCCAACAGTGTATACAACTCAAAATGTGTCTTCGGGTCAATGCGACTGATTTCGATGGAGCAGGTCACAAAGTGGAAGAATAGGCTTTGTACATTTTGAGTGTTGGTATATTTTATGGAATTTGGACCAAGCATCTGCATCTGTAACAGTTCTGTTCAAAACTTTTTTAAATGTAATTACATTCATCTTTAAAAGACTACTTTTATTGAATGAGAGTTTTACCTAGCACAATGAGCCTGTGGTGGGAAGGGAGAACTGGGCCTCGGCATTGGCAGGAGTTGTAGTCGCCTATGAGTATTAGAATTTAGATGAACAAAGGCATAGAAAAACCCTGAAATATGTACTGACACAAAGCTAGAACCCTCAATTTTGTAAGTAGTAGTAGTAAATACATACGTATATACAATATACAACAATACGCATAGTGCAATTAGCAGTACCAGTAATAAAATAACTGTATAAATAACTAAGCTGAATAGTGAATAAAGTGATATGTGAAAAGTAAAATTACAGTGAAATGAAATGACAGTGCGTTCCTCACCACTGTCTGGTTCCTCTGTCCTCTTGACTTGTGGTTCTGCAGGCTTAGTTCGTCCTAGGAATTTCAACAATGCTCCTGTAAAATATATAGTTCTAGTATTATGTGTCAACATTAAAATAACATACATTGGAGAGCAAAATGTGAAATGCCATTGTCTGTAGGCTACATATTATCCACACAATTGTCAGCAGGGACAATAACAACTCAAATGTGAACTAACTTGAATGCATTTCAATCAGGAGAGACGTTGATGTATGAAATACATGTTTATTACCGGGACACATAATATGAATGTAATAATGATTGCCAGAATTATAACAGGTGAATGGAATGGTGTTTGGCCATTAGGCCCCAGTTTGCAGGATAATCATTCAGGAGGGGGAAGAACCGCTCCGATGAAACCCCCTGGGGTCTAGACACTGGTGGTGGTGGTGATAAGTAGGTGGGACCGGTCTGAAGGGAGAAGGTTTAGCTTGGCCCTGTAGGAGACGGGGGTGAAGGAAGGGGGTTGGTATTGTCACCTGAAATGACAGCTGACAAGAGGGAAGAGCAGATTTAAAGGGATTAGCGGGTGCAACGATAGGCTTGTGAGAATGGATAGAGGAGTGATTGGTTAGCTGGGGAGTGACGCCCCCGATCACTTAATGAGGGAGGAGAGAGTATTGAAATGACATGTAGTATGAATGAAGAGCTTGGTCTTCCTGATTGAACTTGCGCTGAGCTTTCATTAGTCCACAACACATAAGCCTAACTAATGTTAGCCTACATAGTTACTAACATCAGAACACATAGACTAACTGTGGTTACATTACTTAACTAGCTAGCTACAGCAACAGAACATATTTTCATTCTTCATCTTCACCAGTCAGAAAATGTCCGTTAGCCGCGATGCTAATTTCTGCTATGTTAAACTCCATTGACGTATGCTAACAAATGTTAGCGATCTAAAGGTCCGCTATTTTTGGCTGTTTTGGGTCGACTTCAGTTGACTGTAACATCGAAAATCTTCGAAATTGAATGTTCACAAAGCTGCGGACCGGTTATACACTTATACACAAGGGAACTAACATAGTGTAGTGATCACTGATTGACACATAATTCACTCATGGAACTACAGGTTGGGGGTATTGTTCCGCATGGACACATTTGTTGACTCTACCTCCTGTGTCAACACACTCTCACCCCATAATCGTCCAGGAGCAACGTTTGGTCAGGCTCCTTCAGCTTCATAAAGGGACGCAAATAGCTTTCAACTGATTGCAATGTATTCCCATCTGCGGCGGGATTTGACGCTCATGGAAGCACGGCATTCGTTTGTGTCGGCTGCCTTTAAAGGCAATGTGAGCGTCCATTCCCATTGGATAACGGAGAATTGTACACCCGGAAGTAAGTATTCCCCTTACTGTCGATTGATTTACAGTGATATCTGCACTACTCATCGACTAAAAAACACCAGATTATCCTTGTTAATTACACAACATTGATTGGTTTAAATTGTGTACAATGCTTTTGTATTTTTCCCCTTGGATTCGGAGAAACAAATATTTGTTCGGAGTAAAGGATGGCAGAAGACACTACACTACCCAGAATCCCCAGCTATCGTTTAGGACTACACCATGTGCTCTGTTTGACAAACCCCGTTTTTTTCCACCATTCATTCCAATGGCTGGCGTCTATGTCACGTGATCTTCAAATTTCTCCCTGAAGAAAAAAAAAACATGGCCGAACTTCGTTTTATTCTCGGTGGAAAATGCCTATTTTAAAGTTAGTTTAACAAAATCCACATCTAAAGATACGTTATTTTCCCCTGTGCAATTCCAGTCTCACATCTCACAGCACATCGTCATTAACAAATACCGGAAACAGACCGAAAACATTTAAAAAAAAAAAAAATACTTTATTCCGAGTGTGCTTGCTTTTCTCTTTGAAAGTCATCACATAACGGCATTGTAATACACGGTTCAGCTGCATTAAATATTACATATCTGCCGTAGTTTATTTATAGAGCCCTTATGAGAAGACCTTTTGACAAACCACCAAAACTGAAACGTGACGTGATCATAAATATATCAACAATTAACAACATCTTACATTTCTTTTCACACAATACGTCTCCTTGCAGTATCAACACTAATTCGGCTGACTTTTATATTTGATCCAATTAGTAGATAGTCTGTATTTACACCCTAACGGTGCACAGCTGATAGAAAGGGACTTTTTTGTAGTTTTTAAAGATATCACTGATTTTCTGAACTACCTTTCCAACTCCTCATGCAGTTGACTGTTACAGGTCTATACAAGTTCATGGTACAATGCATCAGCTTCACATCGAGAGACTGAAACTGTATTTTCCTTTACCGTTCTGTTTTAATTTCACAATAAAGTGAATAGTCATATTATGTTTGATATTTTATGTTTTATTAACTAGACCAGTGATTCTCAAATGGGGGTACGCGGACCCCTAGGGGTACGTTGGGGTACTGCATGGGGTATGTGAGATTTAAGAAAACTAAAAAAAGTTAATTAAAAAAATACCATGCATGATTACAAAAATCTTAGTAGGCTACAATAAGTTAAATAGAAAACACAATTGTATAAACAATATTCCTACAACCACCAAGGGGGTCCTCATATAAACATGTCAAATGTGTGTATTGTATTTTATAGTTTTGCATAATATATCATTTTGTTCATTGGTTTGTTAAACAGATATTACTTCAGTTGAAAAACTCCTTGGAAAAGTCAGTTTTAAAAAAAATTCGTTATTCTTTTACAAGCATAAAATGAAAATATCCTTAGTTTGCTGTAATTCATGCATGAAGGAGTTAATAAATCTTGGAATTATTGTATTGGCTTTTCCGATCAAAAATGTTCGGGGTCGGTCAGGGGGTACTTGGCTGAGAACATGTGGTTTCAAAGGGGGTACATTACTGAAAAAAGTTTGAGAAGCACTGAACTAGACCACTGTTTTTTTAAACCGCACCTCCTAGTGGTTAAAGCACGTTATTGAATTTAGTTGTTGAATAAGTTATATTTGATGAAAACATTTAAATATTAAGAGTAGCCTACATACAAAATAGGGGTCAATGATAGAAATATAGAATAGAAAATATCAAGAAGATACTGTAGTGATCTCTACAATAAAAGGAGGATGTGCAAAAACAGACAAACTGATAAGGCTGAATTTGACTCAGGTGTAACTAAAGTCTGATTTAAGGGTTGTTTATATTTCACATCATTAATCAGAATCTGCAAAGTAACAAAAATAAATGTAGTAGAGTAAAAATACCAGGTTAACCTCTGAATTGTAGTGGAGTAGAACAAAGTGTTCAAATCTGCTTACTCACTGTAGTGCTCCCCATTATATGTTTATTTGTGTCCACTTGACTGTCTCCTCCATGATTTCCTGTTTGTGTTTATATCATGTTCTGTTGCCTATTAGCGGTTTTTAAAAAAAAAAAAGTTTAACAAATTGTACGGTGTCCTTGGGTACGGTGGCCGGCAGGTGCAAACGCGGAACAACGGCCAAAAACAAATACATTAGCAGGAAACAGCTGCAAATCCTGAAATGAAAAACAAACAAATCCTGAAAACAAATACAACCAAAAACTGCATTTACAGAAATGATGCAAACTAAATACAACACACAAACCCCGAAAACAAACGCAAGAAAAAAACGCTGCAAATACCAAAACGACATGCAAAGTCCAAAGCACATACAAATCCCAAAACACATAAAAAAAAACATTCCGGAAGTGTTCCAGGCCTCTAGGGGGCGCGCTACGTGGAACAGATTGATGTCTGACCAGACATAGAGGGAACGAACAAGAGTGCTGCAAATTGAAGCCGGAGGAAACGAAGTTGATCGAAGTGGAAAAAGACGATATATAAAAGGTAAGTTTTGTTTTGATACAAAGAGCGTCATATTTACCCAGCTAGCGTTAGCTTGTTTGGTGAAAGAGCTTGCAAGTCAAGAGACAGCACTGTCTGTGCACCTAAATGTAACTCTTGACATCATATAGATATATTATAGGTGCAGAGAGGAGTTGGTTTATTGTGCTTCAATGTAAATCCTAATGTGAGAGTTAAAGGACGGTCAACAATATAATGTACCTTGGTCAGTTTGGATTTATCGTGGCATTTATTCTTAATTAAAGTGAATTTATTTTATTTCAGTCAGTCATTTGTGTGTTGTATGCAGGTGTGGGACATTCCAAATGTTCCAAAAGTGAGCACTCCACGAATGGACAACAGTTTGCAGGGTAAAATAAAACATTGTCAACATATTATTTTGTGCCACAAGAAGCAGAATGTTTTAACAGTACAGTAGTTTGAATATATTTGTTGTTAACCTTTATCAGACCTCTCAGGCACCCACAACCAGCGTCTGATCGGGTAAGACTAATTACAAATGTAATTATACCATGTAGGTTTGAATTTGTGAACATGAAATCAATAAATACCTTTGTGTGCACTTATTTCCTGGGTAAAAATAGGATGGAGCACCAACCCCATTCCAGGAAGAGGTCCAGTCTGCCCCGGGTCAGAACCACTTCTATAGGTAAACGAGGTTGACAGTTGCATCGTGACACAGTTGTTTGCTGTGTATCTTTATTTTACATTTGTTTGTTTGTATAGCCTCCAATCACAGTGGGTAACATTGCCAGGAAGCAGAACAATTATACTTTTATACATTTCCAAATGACACCCACAACATCTGACATCTTAGTGAAGACATACAAAAAACACCCACACATATGTTTCAAAGATCAGATATTGTTTGTTGCATCCATTTCAAATGTTTACAAGGATTGTGCAGGAGTATGACAAAAGTGCTGTCAGTTTAGAACCCAATGTATTGAGAAACAGGAAGAGGGTCGACATCCTTTTGTAAATATGACTGTCATGCATATATTAGGTATTTGAAAGTAATTATTCAACTGTCTTCTCACTGCAGCAACTACACAACTGTGTATGCACTTATCATTATTGATAGCCAGTCTGAGCCAGAAGACACAATGGAGCAAAGGTATTAATTGTTACTATTACCACTTAATTTTTCTATTCTATTCTGTAAATCTTATTACTAGCTTCATCATTTAATATTACAATACATCACTTTGTCTTTCCCAGCACAGAATACCTGACTGCGGCACACATTGTTGCAGAACTCTCTGCAAAAATAACAAATACATCTTGCAGCAGGTTCAATATTAATAGAGCCAGTGTGTGCGATGGAGCAATCCGCGGCTTCAAAGGTGCCTCATTCGATCCCTCTCATGAGATGTCAGTTAAGTTCACTGATGATGAGGGACACACTGAGGATGGAGGGGACAATGGTGGTCCCAAGCGTGAGTTCCTGACCCTCCTTATGGAATGCCTGAGAATGAAGAAAACATCACGTCAGCAACTGTTTGTGCCCCATGGCGGTGTGACTTTCCCAGCCGCTCACTGTCTCAAAATCTGATTCTAAATATATAATGTTCTCTATAAAGATATAACTAATACACAATTATGAATGTATAATATAAGCTGTTTTGTGTATTTAATCATGCATTGGTCTACAATTTAATGATGGCTTCTACATATTTCACATAAACAGACAATGAAAAAATGTGTCCTTCATGCTGATAACTAGTGATGCATCTGCCAATTCGTATTCTAAACAGAGTAGTGTGTTGAATCCTTATTTCTTGCATTTGAAACAGATACAATAAAAAAAGTGAACTTACTGTTGTGTTCAACTTCTGCCAAAAACTGTACATGTTTGCCACAGGAGCCACAGAACACTTGAACTGTCCCCAGATGCTGGCCACAGAAAGGACAAAACATGGCGGCCTGAAAAGACATACATTGATGTAGTAAATCCATTTAATCAAGTTAATCAAAAACACATAGTCTAAATAGTGGTTAGCTAAATAAATAGAAAGATACATCATGTTTACCGTTGAATCTGTGTTCTCTCTCCTTGAATGTCTCTATATTTGTTCTTGAGCATGTCTAATGCACACTACTCTCCTGTCATTACTTTGTCCCTCTTCACATGTTGTCACATCTCTCTCAATTCAATAGCTTTATTAGCATGACCATAGTTATAGGTAATTGCTAAAGCTCTGTATAGTTGCAACATCTATACACAAATATATACATATAAACAAACTGCTAATAATTCAAATGTCCTTTTTCCGCGGTACTCACTATGGCCCGTGTTATTTGCCTGCACTTGATTTGTCATCTCTTTTAAAAATGTTCTTCCCTCACTTTATCTTCTCTTCACGTGAAGCTCTCCTCTCCTCAGCTGGTGTAGTAGTTAGGCACACTAACGCTAGCTATATAAATATGACGCTCTATGTATTAAAACAAAACTTACCTTCTTATATCTTTCTCCACTTAAATGAACTTTCTTTCCTCTCGATTTCCATCACTCTTGTTCGTTCTCTCTATGTCTGGTCAGACATCAATCTGTTCCACGTAGCGCGCCCCCTAGAGGCCTGGAGCACTTCCGGAATGTTTTTTTTGTATGTGTTTTGGGATTTGTACGTGCTTTGGACTTTGCATATCATTTTGGTATTTGCAGCGTTTTTTTGTTGCGTTTGTTTTCGGGGTTTGTGTGTTGTATTTAGTTTGCAACATTTCTGTAAATGCAGCGTTTTTCTGTTGTATTTGTTTTCAGGGTTTGTTTGTTTTTCATTTCATTATTTGCAGCTGTTTCCTGCTTATGTATGCGTTTTGGGACGTTATTCCGCGTTTGCACCTGCCGGCCACGTACACTGCCACTCCAACATCCAATCACAGAGCTTGAGGGCTAATCACGGGTTTGTAAAGCAAGGCGGATGTTGTAGTCCCAAACAATAGCTGGGGATTCTGGGTATGTAGTGTCTTCGGAAACTCTGTGGTGTCTAAAC
>NW_022992180.1:725117-747617 GCF_902827175.1 Gymnodraco acuticeps
TTCGTTTTATTCTCGGTGGAAAATGCCTATTTTAAAGTTAGTTTGGCCATTAAAATGCGTTTTGATGTCATTTGATGCGAGAAATATAAGTTGTTATTTCAGATTATGTGTGCAGTGGATGTACATGATCTTTAGTTTGCTAGTTATTACGAAGAATACTTCAGGAAATTGCGTCCATAGAACGTTTTCATTGTTACCAAGGTGGTTGCGAGGGACGCTGCTATCGATATTATTTCTGTTATGTTGTATAACTGTTTAATGGTGTTATCTTTATTGCTACCCCCTTCCCCGTCAACATCCACAGCGCAAATATTACAGCATTAGTTTAACAAAATCCACATCTAAAGATACGTTATTTTCCCCTGTGCAATTCCAGTCTCACATCTCACAGCACATCGTCATTAACAAATACCGGAAACAGACCGAAAACATTTAAAAAAATAAATAATAATACTTTATTCCGAGTGTGCTTGCTTTTCTCTTTGAAAGTCATCACATAACGGCATTGTAATACACGGTTCGGCTGCATTAAATATTACATATCTGCCGTAGTTCTCTATTTATAGAGCCCTTATGAGAAGACTTCTAGACAAACCACCAACACTGAAAACGTGACGTGGATCATAAATATATTATTACATTATTACATTGCATTTAGCTGACGCTTTTGTCCAAAGCGACTTACAATAAGTACATTCGACCAGGAAGACACAACCTTGAAGAAAACAGAATCATATAAGTATATCAGGTTTCATAGAGCCAAACATTTCAAGTGCTACTCAACTGGCTTTAGGTAATCCAGTCCTTTATTGGTATAAAAGTGCTTCGTTAATCGTTCTAACGCTCGAAGTGGAGTCGAAAGAGATGAGTTTTCAGTTTGCGCCGGAAGATGTGCAAGCTATCAGCCATTAAACAACATCTTACATTTCTTTTCACACAATACGTCTCCTTGCAGTATCAACACTAATTCGGCTGACTTTTATATTTGATCCAATTGGTAGATAGGCTGTATTTACACCATAAAGGTGCACAGCTGATATAAAGGGACACCTAGTGGTTAAAGCATGTTATTGAATTTCATTATTTTTATTATTAGATATTAATAGGATCCCTATAAAGTATATTCATTACTCGTTATTCTCTACTAATGGTTAAAGACTGTATATAATGACTATTTTGCACATCCCTTTCAAGATTTCAAGATTTTCTAAGGTTTATTGACATATCATATTCACAAACGGTGTAGTTATGCATTGAATGAAAAACTTGGGTCGCAGGTTCCTCAATAGTGCATTACAAGACATCTATCAATATGTGTGTATACCTCCAGAAATGTTAACTATGTTGAAACACTTATTTTAACTGATATTATACATATGTATTATACTCTTATAAGATGTATGTAGATATTTCATCTCCAGCCTTGTCAGGTACTGAACAATCAATAAATAATGAACACAGAATTGTTATATATAAAACACAGAATTTATGTGATTATACTAAATGATGTAAATAAACACCACTGCATATTTACAACTTTTACACATGCTGATGTAACGCAAATGTTTCCAACTTGGGATCAATAAAGTATATCTTATCTTAAGCTGATCGATGGCTACTGCCATATTTGCAAAATTTGCCTCTGAATCTTGACAAGTGCATGTTTCAGGCTTATCAATTAATGTAATGTAATGTTATCAATGAACAACAGCTCTTCTGACCTTAGCTGGCATGTGTGTATATATATTAATGCTGCCCATTATGGGCACAAGCAATTTTCACCCATTTATTAATTATATGTTTTAAATGTGAGTGTTTCCTATCCCCTAAACCTCCAGGGATGTATACAGTTTAATACTGGCAACTTCTTATTATGGGAAATACGAAAACGTCTTTTAAAACTACAACTCCCAGTAGAGACGTGCCATAGATAGAAAACATGTTGCGAAACACAATAGCCAGCATGTGTAGTTCTGGGGACAGGGTGGGGGAGGGGGGGACGCGGTGGACCCGTTCAAATCCAGTTTTGGACAGTCTGCCGTGGTTCCATCCCATTTCAAGTGTTGTTCGACGCTCGGCGGAACCCTCGGAGCACACTCTCCAATCACGGGGTTTGTCAAGCGAAGCGGAGAGAATACTTACTTCCGGGAGTAATATTCTCTAAAGCAAATGAGCTGCTCCGACCCTCGGTCGGTCCTCGGTCCAATTTGTGTTTATTAATTAAACAAATACATAAACACAAGGATAATTATGTGTTATTGTTGAGTAAATGGAGAATTGCACAGGGGAAAATAACGTAGGCTATTTATGCCACAATTTTAGATGCAGATTTTGTTAAATTAATACGTTTGCGCTGTGGACCAACACATTGACGAGGAAGGCGGTAGCAATAAAGATAACACCATTAAACAGTTACACAACATAACAGAAATAATATCGATAGCAGCGTCCCTAGCAACAAGTAACAAGTAGTTAATAATAATAAAAAACATTAAGAAAAAGGCATTTTAAACAGTCATTAAAAAGCAACACAATCTACCTGCATTGCATTACTCTAAACATGTAATAACGTGCTTTAACCAGTAGGTGGTTTGGGTTAAAAAGCTGTCAAGCTTACAGTGTTAACAAAATAAAATATACTGCTGTTTCTGGTTTAGTTTACGACTGATATATTTAGTTATTGTTTTGATATTTGTAACACAAAAGCGATGGAAAAAACCCACAGCAACACAGAAAAGATAATAAAAAACAATAATATCAAAACAAAATATTACTACTAACTTTATTGTGAAATTCAAACTGAACGGTAAAAGAATCGTTTTCGGTCTATTCTGAGCCCGATCTCTGTAGATAAATAAAAATAAAGAACTACGACAGATGTGTAATATATTTAATGCAGCCGAACCATTTATTACAATGCATTCATGTGATGACTTTCAAAGAGTAAAGCAAGCACTGCTGAATAAAGTATGATTTTATCTTTTACGAAACGTTTTTTTCATATGGAATGCAGTTGGAGGTCAACCAATCACAGAGCTTGAGAACTAATCACGGGGTTTGTCAAACAGAGCACATGGTGTAGTCCTAAACGATAGCTGGGGATTCTGGGTAGTGTAGTGTCTTCTGCCATCCTTTACTCCGAAAAAATATTTGTTTCTCCGAATCCAAGGGGAAAAATACAAAAGCATTGCACACAATTTAAACCAATCAATGTTGTGTAATTAATAAGGATAATCTGGTGTTTTTTAGTCGATGAGTAGTGCAGATATCACTGTAAAATCAATCGACAGTAAAGAGAATACTTACTTCCGGGTGTACAATTCTCCGTTATCCAATGGGAATGGACGCTCACATTGCCTTTAAGGGCAGGAGACACAAACGAATGCAGTGCTTCCATGAGCGTCAAATCCCACCGCAGATGGGAATACATTGCAATCAGTTGAAAGCTGATTGCGTCCCTTTATGAAGCTGAAGGAGCCTAGGAGCGTCACAACTGCACGCCACGGGACCCTGACCAAACGTCGCTCCTGGACGATTATGGAGTAAGAGTGTGTTGCCTGTGCCCTCCTTTCTTCTCTCTCTTCTCTTCCCGGGCTCCGACCCGACAACATGTGCATTTCTGCTGCTCAATAAAGCCAGCTTTGTACCTTCATAACACCGCCTCCGACTCCCTTCTCTCTGCACTACATTGGTGACCCTGACATAAGTCTCACAGAATTTTCCGAGACTGGACCGAACATGGCTAGAAACGCCGTTTTTCCAAGCTGCCGGAGATTTTTGGAGACGTCCGTGGCTGCCTCGTGCACGCGGACTGAGGCTCGGAGCGCCCTCCGCGGAATGACCGAGGGCATCGCTCGCCATTCCCTTATCGTTTCGGCACTGGGAGACAGCAAGCCTTCCGACCACATGGAGACGATACACGACCTGCTAGGTACGGAAGAGCCCGACTTCTTTTTCATGGAACTGTTTATTCGGGATATGCGGCTGCATGTCCAGACTGCACTCGCTAACACGGCTAGTGTGGAGCCCCACGCTTTAGCCAAAGAAGCTGACCGGTTCTTCCTGGCCGCCCGGCGTTTTACCCCCGAGGTGCTGGCCCCGACACGCAGCGGCACCTTCCCTGGTCGAGGCACGCCGCCTAGCAGAGACTCCGGGGCCGACGACATAGAATAACGGCTAACGGCCGTCGACAACGGCTAGCAGCTAACGGCTAACAACGACGGCTGACAATAACAGCTAACGGCTAACAACGGCTAACAGCTAACAATGACAGCTAACGGCTAACAACGACGACTAACGGCTAGCAACGGCTAGCAGCTAACGATGACTGACAGCTAATGGCTAGCGGATAAAATATTTTCGTTTCATACCTCAGGGCCCGGGTTGTGCTGTGAGGGTGGATAAGGTCGTTAATGTAGGCTGGGCCACGGACAGCTCTATATGTAAAAACCAATGCTCGACCTCACATCAGCTACCTTGTTTACAAAAAAAGTGAGAAAACAGTTGCAGTCGTCATTTGAATAAATAGGAACTGAGGGGGTGGATGGGTTTACAATGGTATGTATGGTTTTAAATAGTACTCTGGGGTTGTGCTTACTAGAGGAGATGAGGTTAGAAAAATAGGTAGCCCGGGCATTTTTTACCAAATTGTTATAATCACAGTAAAGGTCCTTCAGATGGAGACGCGAGGTTTTTACTCGCTTCCCCTGAACATAAACGTTGTCTAAGGACATGATAAATCGTACACCTTTATGGTCGGAAAAAGATAGCTCTTCTGATATTCAGACCAATTGTGAACATGAGATCCATATGTGTTACCTTTGTTATGCGTTGGGCCAGACACATGTTGACAGAAGTTAAAAGATTCGGTGACATTAAGGAAATCACTGGCAAATTCGTCTGAGCAGTCATTTACATGAATGTTAAAATCCCCGCACAGAAGAACTCTTTCATAGCGGATGATGGAGGTTAGTAAGTCACCAAGATCGGATAAAAAAGAGCCATTCTTGCCTGGAGGGCGGTAAATTAAAATATAATAAAACGGGTTTGAGCGACCCACTTTTGTTATTAGCACAGGATCCAGTGCTCACCATGTTGGTGGAGAAGCAGTCTCTGTGGAACGCGGCAAGTCCTCCTCCTCGGCCGGTGAGCCAAGGAGCACAGGAGTAGCTGTAGCCTGGGGGACAAAGTTCGTTCAAGGAGGAAAACTCCCCCGGCTCTCTGCCAGGACTCCGAAACAAGCATAAAATCCAGCTCTCTTGAGACGACGAAGTCATTTAACACAAAGGATTTGTTTGCAATGGATCTGGCGTTCAACAAACAAAAGGATACGGAGTCAGAGCCGGCTCTTCCTATCTTCGTGGCTCGAGGCAGGGAGCGCAGGCAGCCGGACACAGGAGCCACGCCAAAACGAGCCGATGGTCGATTTCCAGAGCCCCCCGGCCCTCGATGCGGACACTGAAGCCACACTGGTGAGTTTTGTGAATTGTCGTTTGACAGGGGCAAATGCGGGTAGGTGGGATGTTGATGCCGGGAGAATAGGACGGAGGCGTGGCGGCCTCACCCTGGGGCCAGCTGTCATGGAGATGGTGCACAGTATAGATGGGGAGCGGCATTTAGTCAGCTTGCGAAACTTTACCGCAACTCCGGCCGGCCTTCCCCTCCGTCTTGCTCTCCATGTTTGGGGGAAGCAACAGGTTGTTGACCAGATTACCTCTGGTACTTGGGGACGCAGGGTACGGTGATAACTCCACTGTGCCGATCGATCCGAAAGTGATCGTGCCACCGAAACACCTATATCCAGCAGAGTTTGGCGATCGTAAGAAACTTCCGATTTGACATTGCGTACACACAACGATAAAAACAGATAAGCGACAACAGGAGCGGTAGCGAGTGAAAACGACTAAATGTCAATGCCAGGAATACATACCCTCCCGGAGGCAACCGTTTGCCGACTGTTATGTGTATGTGGAGAAATGGCAGTGCATAAATTATTCGAGATATATTTCAAACTCGGACTTCATTTTAGGGACATTTCGGCCAGAGGTGTAGAGCTATTTGTTTAAGCACCGGATTCGCAAAACAGGAGAGACTGTGAACCAGTCTGCCTTGATCTATGAATTCATGTCCGTGACTCTCACAGTATCTGCTATCTGCGCACAGAGAGCTGTGTCTTTTACGCACCGCCTTCACTGTGTTTACCTTCATTAGAACAGCTGAATAGAGATCGAGGCTGCTACGTTTTAACCACACACACAGAGACACACACACACACACACACACACACACACACACACACACACACACACACACACACACACACACACACACACACACACACACACCTCTGCACACATCGAACTGCCCGATTATTCCCCATATTACTCGTTTTATGAAGGAGATGTCCGGTCACCAGGGCGCATGATGTGTAAATAACCCAATTTGTGTTCTGTGAAACTGAAAAGGATATTACATTGTTTTTGTTACTTTCGTTGCAGTTATATGTCTTAAATGTAATTCAGGTTCACTTCCTGTTTTATTTAGATGCTTTTATTTTGAAGGCGAGTTTACACTGTTGACAGGAAGTTGTTGTTGCTATGGAAACAACGTGACGGAGAAAAGGAGTGGAGATTAACGGAGAAAAGTAATATCTACATATAAAGTAAGCGATAAAGTTGATGTTTAAGTGTTAGCACCCCCCGAAGAGGCACAAGCTCTTACGTTTATATTGGAGATTTCAATAAATTCATATCATCAGTCAAGTCTTCGACCATTATTCGGAGCTACATGATGTGTGTGTTTGTGCTCTGCTCAGCTCCGCTGTGTGTGTGTGTGTGTGTGCGTTGTATGTGTGTGTCCGACACAGGGGCACCGGAAGCAGGGGGGCCATTGGCCCCCCCACTTTACAGCCCTGCCCCACATTTTCGCAGCCGCGGAACACTGTACATCCCGTTTCAAGAATTCCCCTCTACTCTGAAGTCGCATCTAAAAAGAACGCAATCACATCTAAAAAGAACGCGATCTGATCTAGCTGTGTATATTTTGTTATTTTTGCAAAGATGATAATACAATCTCATTAGCTACAGGCAGCGACAGAGGCTCATATATTGCATTAGGTAAAATAAAGCAGGCACACATAACAGGAAGAATATGTAAATTGTATTCCAATCAAAGAGGACATTGTTACTCCATTCAAATGTATCCATGTAGCCTACATTACAACCAATAAAAAAGCTTAGATTTGTCTCTTTGTTACGTTGGTTTGTGTCAGCCTTGATATCGCAAACATGTCAGAAGAACCAGCGCATAATTAAATCAAATACAGTCAAACAAAACTGAACTTCAACAACTTCAATGTCACACTCACACCCCTGACATCCACAACTCCGGAGCCTGGCCCTTCAACCCTAGAACCAGTGCAGCCAGATGAACCCCAAAGCAGCAGCTCTGCGACCACTGAGACTGTCAAAACCACCGGCATCGTTGAACCGAAACAGGCTGGTTCCGACTACGTGGAGGTTTGTTGTCGGGACATTGAGACGGGTAAAGCTGCACAGCTAATTGTAGAAAAAGGAGACCGCTAGATTGTTTGGGCAAAGAGAAGGTACTTCAATGCAGAATGGTACAAAAACAGAGAGTGGTTAATTCTTTGCAAAACCACTAAACGAGCCTTCTGTGAAATATGCAGATTTAATGCTGTCAAACGGCTTGTAACTTTCTCCAAATGTGGAGATGAGAGCTTTGTAAATACCGGAGTTAATAACTGGAAAAAGTGCCCAAGCCTCCTGGACAGCCACGAAAAGTCTAATTTTCAAAGTGTGTTCAAAAAAAGTGCATAAATTAATGTTGTCTTCTTCTGTTTGCTTTAATACAGGCTATGTAGTTTTGCAGCACCCCCACTACCTACAAGGAACCCTGTTAATTATGTGCAGTTATTTCACGACTTTTATTATATACACCTTGAAAAAATTACCGAGGTCCGGACCTCGGTGACCTCAATGGTGGATAAGGCCATGCCTGTAGCCAGAGGCAGAGTGATTACCACTCCGCTAGTGCCTTTAGATTTAGCATTTCTTTGACCATCACATACACACGCACTTTTTGGCCCCCCCCACTTCTGAAATGAATCCGGCGCCGCTGGACTCCGACACCGGCATTTGTTTTCAAATTATCATGAACAGTAATTTACACACATCTGGCTAATGTTAGTGTATTCTATAACCCCGAAGGCAGGAGAGACTGAAAAGAGTCAAGGGAAGCTTATAAAAGTTAACAGCATTTAATTACACAAAAGATGCGGTGGTGTACAGTACAAAATGAAATGTGCGAGTGGAGGCGCTCTCCTCATCCGCCCGGTCAGTCCAGGTCACCCGGTAGCAAGAGGTCAATCCTTGGCATGCTCTTCCTGTTGTCATCGGAGGTCTTCTCCTATTGGCCGGCGTCGTCGGGGGGCGGGTCCAATGCAATTTCTGCCTTTTTCTGTTGTTAAATTATATCATTCTGGTCTCTGTGGTTATTTAAACATTTCCTAATAAACGTTATTCAGCGGTAATAAACGAGTGCTAAACCCAGTGTGCTCGGTGTACAACATCACATGTCATTTCACCTTTGATTCACGGTTTGAAAATGCAGCATTTCGCCACATGCTAATGCTAACCGGAAATGAATAATTGTCAGAATAAAAGTATTAAGTTAATAGTTAGTGAACTTCCGGTTTTTCAGAATAAAACTGATTTAAATTAAATAGTGTATTTAATTCAAATTACGCCATACCAACATTGATTTTAATTTCTAACACTAACTCCATGTGTATTCTCAAATGTAATCTTAATCTCGATGTAAATGCTGTCGGAATACACCGGAACAAACGCCAGTATCATAATATCTTCTGAAAACAAATGCACAAACACACACACACACATGCCCCTTTCACACCAACGTGGTCCCAGGGCCGGTTCGGAGCTAGAGCCTGATAAGCACCGTTTTTTCCTGTTCACACCGCAGCGGAGCCGGCTCTTTTCCCTGAAAACCGGTTCTTACCAAGCTCCAAAAAATGGTCGGTCTAGTAGCAAGAACCGCGTACGTCACGCTTACGTCGGAGGCGGGGGCAGGGGCGGGATCAACCCGAGCAACGAGTACGGCAAATAAAAGTTGTAACAAGCGGTAGCGCTGAGCAAAGTGACTAGAATGCAACCACACACTTGTAAAAAAAACACACAGAGTTTTTGAAGATGGACATAAGAACACTTTTTATTAAAAAGACGACAATTCTCAAGTGGTGGCTCACACAACAACCCCAGAGCCACCACTCGAGCCAGGTGAACAAGGTATGTAAATGTCAGTAAACTTTCAAGTTATGCGAACATGTAAGCAAATCATAAATTACAGCTACGTTGACATTACTTTGAATCGCGCGGGTAAGCTAAACCGAAGTAGCTATATACCCAAGTCATTTTACAGACATGGAATGTTGTAAAAGGTTCCTCTCACTTGCTGGAAAATCTGTAAACATTGAATCAATGCAACATAGCATCGGCAGCAAACCTTATGTATATTAATGTAAACCCTTCAATATGTTATATAGAAATAATCTTTTAAGTATATTTACCCATTTTCAACACAGCAAACAATCCAGAGGACCACAAGTGCATTGCTTGAAATGGATTTCGCTTTGGAGGGACAAAAAATGCACAGCGCCATCTAGTGGCCTTATTGAGAACAGGCTTAACCAAGGCATCACCTGAAAGCTTATTTTCTGCTCTTTCAATAGGTTGGCTCAGTTTGTCTTTACCATGAACTGTCACAGAGATATTCAATCAGAAAGAGAATGATGGCATCTGATCCAGACAGAATTGTTGACTTTTTTTCATATAGGGGTTGCATTGTTTGGACGCTCACTGTAGCTTTCCAGTAGCTAGTTGACCGGGTTGTCCACCCAGATTGTGATCCTTGAAGGTCCTAGATATCCTTTCTGGTGGACAACCTTTTACAACATTACATGTCTGATTTCCTGAAAAATTGAGTTTTGCCCCCTGGGTAATAGCTAGCCAGAGATATTAAATAAACACTTTGTCATACAATATAAATGTTGTGTTTTTTAGCGTTACCCGGTGATTTCAAAGAAAGCTCTCTGGAAAATGTTGACTTACTGTCAGTGTTCGACATGAAGCTAGAAGCTACCTTACATTACACAGTCAACGGGGAGTGATTTGTAAAATATTCATAAAGAAAAAGAACATCTGTTTACAGTTCTGTTTCATATGGGTGTTGAAAGATGTATCCATATCTCTTAATTTTGCTCTCAATGTGCACCAGATTGATGCTTTTAACGGGGGAGCATCCCCCCGGACCCCCGTAGAGAAGGTGAGAACATCCCTAGAGGAGGCTAGGTCCGCCCCCCACTTATAAAAATAGCACTTTACCCCTGCCTATATGCCGTGAGCTGATTATCGAGCCTCCATTGTAACAGTCGCAGGTGTACTGTGCATGTGCGTGTGGGGAGTGTTGCAGTAGAAAATTCCACTGTAGCGCCCAGTACCTTAATGTACCTTAATGAACTGTGGGCTAATCCCTGAATGTTTCCAGGTCCAGGAAACGCCCCTGGTCTCACCATAAGAAAGTATCTCGACGTGCGCACGAGAAAGTAAATCGTGCGCACGAGATACTTTATTTTTTCCATGAACCTTTAGGGGCTCCGTACAGAGACACAAAACAACCACTAAGAAATGCAAAAAGGACCAAAAAGAGATGCAAATATCCGGTGTTGGAAGAAGTACTGAGATCCTTTACTTAAAGGGGACCTATCATGCAAAATGCACTTTTGTACGTCTTTTATGCATGAATATGTGTCCCCGGTGTTCCAGGGAACTCACCAAGTGTCAGAAAACACAACCCTTTCTATTTTCCTCCATACCCAAATCTCTAAAAAAGGGGCTGCAACGGAACTGATACAGATTTGAAAATTATCTGATGTCAGGAACGAGGAGCTCCGCCTATATGGCCAACTCTCCACCTATCAGGGGAATGAGAGGTTGGGCCACGGCCGGCCACGGCCGCTCGAAAGCGCTGGAGACGCTGTAGTACATATGCCAGGCCTGTAAGTGGCGCTGTAGTCTGCCACAAAAGCAGCGAAGAAGACTTCCCTTGCATGGTTGCCAAGGTTGCCCTTCTGTTTATTCTCTGCTGTGGCTCTTTTTCTCCCTCCCCGAGGCAAGCGTTTGCTCCTGCTGCTGTAATTCAATGCAATCCCTCCCCGTTGAGGCAAGCACTGTAATTCTCTCCGGTAGTCCACCAGCAGATGACAAACACCCACCTCTCTGCCTCTTCCAAGGAACGAGGGGACCGTGCGGCAGAGTTTCAGTTAGATTTGTGTTCGCCGGTCAACATGTCTGTTAAAGTTTAAATCTTACAGACAAAATTAGAAAAGTGCCGGTCAGAGGTCTTCTTTGTTATTTATTGAGCTTTAAAACAAATGAATAATGACTCAATATAAGAATATAAGAATAAAACACGGAGGACGGAGATCTCTTTTCCTCCCCCTCTTCTGACAGCCCAGCAGCTGATCTCAAAGCACGCTCCCCTCTCCTGCAGGGGGGCGTGGTCAGCTGCAGCTCACAGAATCAGCCCCCTGCAAAAACAGGGCTGGAAAGAGCGAAATGAGGCATGGCTAAAATGCAGGATCTGTTTGGTATTTTGAAAAAAAAACTATATTTACATACTTTATATATGTATGGCCCTACAATATATTGTTCAAATATAGCATGATAGGTCCACTTTAAGTAAGTACAAACACTATAATCTTATAATAGTCCGCTGAAGTAAAATGTTACTTTACTGAAAGTGCGAAAACATTGCATAACAATTTAGTTAAAGTATCAAAAGTAAAGGTACTCGTTATGCAGAATGGATCTTTTCACATTATTATATTATTATAGTTATGATTTTATCCTGTTTTTATACATGTGAGAGCAGTTCAGTATAGTCATTTGTTAATGTGGATCAAATATATATACGTGAAGTACTGTGATGATTGGTAGTTCAGTACTGCAGTATACCATATCAGCATATCATGTGTTTTTAAATACAAAACAAGTATCAGGGAAGCCTGCTCAGTGGAAGTCTTGAAAAAAAAAGCTAAAAACGTATTGGTACAATTTAGCCTTTTAGCACCTGCTCTCTGCTGCAATTTCTCTGCTGCACTCTGATGCATTTCAAACTGTCAGCTGATTTGGTGTTAGCATTTTTATTCTCATCCCATCGCTGCCTTTATTTCGATGCGTAATCACCATGTGGATTTGCAGTAACCTCCTTTTAATGCACTTTTTTAGTGTTGTAACTTTTATTCTATTTTTTGTATTTCTATTCTATGCTCTTTATGTTTCATGTTTATTTGTATGTATTTTACTGGTAACTCTATTCTATGTGATATCCATTTTTGATGACTATTTTAAGAGATGTCAACTGTCTACTGTGAAGCACTTTGGACTGCAATTATTTTATGATAGGTGCTATACAAATAGAGCTTATTATTATTATAATAATAATAATAATAACAACTACAAGGAGTTCTTGCAGCCTGCAGGATGGCTCAGACTTTCAAGAAGGGGATTTCCCCTTGGATACCTTGGAGTCTTTAGTGAATCAGAATCAAAACCAGGTTTATTGCCAAGTTTACACATGAGGAATTTGCCTTGGTGTACACGGTGCATACATAAACAAAGTAAAAGAAGATAAATTGTAAGAAAAACAAAAACTAAATAATACAATTATACATTTTATTATAACATTAAAATATATAGAAATATTTACATGAATTATAGATATATCCAAAAATTACCTAGAGTATAATATGAAAAAAATACTCGGAATAACAAAATAAAATATGTGCAGAATTCTTATGAAAAATGGAAAGCTGTATATATATTAAAAGACCTTTGTGAATGTGCAACATATTCGGAGGGTTTGCAGGACTCACAATGCTTAAAATAAATAAAAACAAGGTACTGTTCGTAAAGTGTGCATTAATGTAATGCATAAATGCTACGCTACCATAGTGGTAGCCCAAAGTCTGATCTAATGTGGTTAGGGAAGCCATGAAGGGTGCTAAGATTGGTGTAATACACTCACCATTTCTAGTTTTAGTCACTTTCTATAGCATTCTGAACTTCTCTTCCGCTGATGCCAATATAGTTTGCTCAAGTTGATTCCTCACACATCAGTGTAATGTTATTTGCATCCACACGAGGGCCCAGTCGCGCCTTTAAGCAGAGGGAGGATCAACATGATTCTAGTGAGGGCAGAACATTTACGAGGCCTTTTTTTGTTTATAAGACGCAAACGTTTCCCATACTCCACAAAAGCAGTGTTTGTAATGAATGATCTCAGCAGGGGGGAGGTTTGGGAGAGCAGGCGAACATGAGAGGAGTGTGTAATTCATCACTGTCCTTTTTCCTCTTCTGCACAAACTGTTCACTTCCTGGAAGGCAAGCTGAACATACTTGAAGTCTGATAAAATGATGTAAAAACTGTAAATATGATATGCATAACTTCTAAAGAAATGTCAAGACACCTAGCAGTTGAAAGTGTCTCGTGCACAGATTCTTCCTTCCAGTTTTAGGTTGTGCAGTCATAAACGATAGAGGGGAAGTTCAGTTCAGTTCGGCTGGTCATCTGTTCAAAGCAGCCAATACAAGAGGAACATGAGTAACATGAGCAAACAGAAAGCTGCTGGTGCACAATCCTATCAGAATGTGTGTGTATTTTACAGGGTGAGTCTGTCTCAAGGGCTTCTGGGTACAATAACACAGACCATAGCTAAGTCTGAGTATGTGTGAATGTGGGTGTGAGAGTGTGTGTGTGTTTGCCTGTCTGGCGTGATGCATTTAGCTAAATCTGTTCATGTAGTCACTTTGTCTTTACTGTAATGGATACATTTAAGAAAGTCCTCTGCATGTTTCAGTGAAAAAGTGTTTTGCATGATTTGCCTTTTTGGCCACTATACAACTATGGTCAACACACATAACATTATGACAAATAAAAAAAGCACTGAAATATCTCATGTTCTACTGGTTTACTATGTCATGTCCACACATTACTTTGGTGATCTACTGAACTTTTCACCAGTGTCCCCATTGGGTTGACCTTGACTCTAATTGGTACAGATATTCAAGGTCCCCAGAGGTTGATTTTGCCTCTAGGTCACACACACTCTGATATATGTCAACATCCAGGATTTGGACAAATCAAACATGCATGGTGCAGGAGTTAAAGCTCAGAGACCGTAGTGATCATCTGACTTCTCACCTGGCAAAACATTCACCACACACCAGTTACATATTATAATATACATATCAAATATAATTGTAATTGTTTGTAGTACTAATAACGGAATGTTAGCACACTATAATGCTGGCATCAACTGGCTGTACCTATCCTCACTAGCTTGGCTGTACATTCTCTGTCTTGTTAACTTACAGTCGACGTTGGGACATTTCCCCTTTGATTCATTTTTGAAGAATAAGAAGAATCAAAGTTTGTCGTATATTGTATAGGATGTTGTCTTTACTGATTGTAATCATTGTAATGACTGGAGAAGGACAGATTCAACAGACAAGCAACTGTCTAAACCTTGAAATAAGCTTTGATATTGTCGTTATAATGCATGGGTACGCCCTCCTGACTGACAGTAGTTTGTGTATACTGTGGATTGTTGTGGCCTACTGAAGTTACTAATGGTCAGAGTCATCGTCTTCTATTGGGTCTTTTGATCGTCAACCATGTGAATTGATAATACAACTGACTCCCTGCTGTAGCAGGCCTTTCTGACCCCATCTATTGGGCTGACTGTTACTGATAATACAGTTTCAATTGTTTGCTACTATTTGAACAGGAAAAAACATTTAGTTAACAATAATCTCAAAATAACTAGTTTGTGAGGTGCAACTTTTCATTTTGGTACGCATACATTTCCACTTAGTAAACACATATAAACAGGCTGAATTGGAACTTGTGAACAGCCTAAATACAAAGACTTCAGATTCAGTTCTAACGTATTCTGCTACAGATTATTCCATAAACGTGTCACTAAGAGATGGCGTGTGGCGTGGTTCAAGTCAAGAGTGTTAACAGATGTTTTTACCACAAAGTAAACAATTCCAGAGTTGCCATTGAGCCCACCACCTACTGTCACAGATGTTTGTGGGCAGAGGGGGGAAGTAACTAAGTACATTTACTCAAGTACTGTAGTACAATTTTTAGGGACTCTACTTAACTACGTATTTCCATGTTATGGTACTTTGTTCTTCTTCTCCTCTACAGTTCAGAGGTACATGATGTACTTCTACTCCACTACATGTATTTAATCCCTTTAGTTACTTCACAGATCTGGATGAATGATGTAAAATATAATCAAGTGTTGAATCAGACTTTAGTTCCACCTGGAGTAAATCCACCAGCTACCCTGCAGTATACAAAGTACTTCAAACTAGCTGCACCTTTACCAGCTTTGAGAACACTTTCATGATCAATCATTATAAAACATATCATATTATTCTGAAATGGATCAATCTGCACAACGACTACTTTTACTGTCGCTACTTTAACTATATTTTGATGAGAATACTTTTCTACTTTCACTTGAGGAACATTTTTACTGCAAAATGTGCTAAAAAATGTGACTTTTACTGTAACAGAGTATTGCTACACTCTGGTACTTCTTCCACCTCTTCTTGGGCGCCAACACAGGGTTCTGTACATTAGGGAACCATTGAGCATACGGTTTGAATACAAACCGGTCCTTTGACTTATGAAGTCCAACCCCCCTCTTGCACTTGTTCTTTCTGCCCCCGCCCTCCTCCTCCTTCACCTCCTCTCCTTTGCAGCGCCTCTATTTATGATCATTACCTTGACCTGCACCAACCATCACTAAAACACTCACAGGCTTGTAAATCACTGAGGCTCTCTGCGTTACCCAAACAGCGTTTAACAAATCTGTTGAGGAGGCGATAGGCCTGAGGAGGCAGTTATCACACACACATTGTCACTGTGGCTCTGGAACACAATACATTTACATTGTTTTAACTTATTCATGTTATTGACTTTCATTTACCTTCCAATTGGAAAGGGACAATTAAAGCAACATTTTCATTATCTGTGGTTTTCAGGGGAATGTTTTTTAAATGGAGAAGGTCCCTTCAGTAAAATCTAAACTGTCATTAGGTAAGAGATTTAGTGTCTTGCTCAAGGGCACTCCAATAGAATGCATGACTGGTGATGACACATCGGCTACCTAACTATGATTTAACCTGCATTTTGTCAGCTTTCCACTAATTATGGGAAAACAATGGCTATGCATGGACAAAATTATGCAAACTTACTTAGCAAGTTTTGTAACTTCACTGACGTGTCTTTCTGTTTTAAATAGCTATCTTAGATCCCATTTAGAACACTGTGTAGAGGACAGTTCAGCCTCTTGTGGCGGAAATAAATATTACAACAACAAACATGAACCCGAAAGCCAATCAGACATAGAAAATAGACAGCACCGGTTTTGTCTCTTGCTTGCCCTGGGACTTCTGTACAAATGTATATTTCTTTGCCAACAATTATTTATATGAAGGGTGGAACTTTAAATCTATACAGTTCTATGAGTAGATCCAAGAGAAGTGACCATAAACAACACACACACACACACACACACACACACACACACACACACACACACACACACACACACCACACACACACACACACACACCACACACACACACACAACACACACACACACACAACACACCACACACACACACACACACACACACACACATAGATAAGACATCAAAGCAGCGGGCAGATTTACAAGACACTGCCAGATGGCCTTTAAAAAAATACTGCTGCATAAATGTTTATGCAGCTCTGTGCATGACAGGCAGGTGTGTGTGTGGGGGGGGGCTAAATTCATGGCCGCCTATGAATCTGACGAGGCGTTTGCATTTTTTAGAGGGAGGCATTGTAATAGCTGTAAATGGTTGACGGTGTAAATCTGTCCCGCTCAGTGAGGCCAGCTGCTCTGACAGGTGCACTCTGGGAGTCTGAGTGAGTGGAGCATGTGTATACATGTATACATACTGATAAAAGGTTATGCACTTCATCTATCAGACACACTGCAAACACAGAAGTCGTGCAAACCTACATTTGCCAAAAAAGTTCTAGATACCTTCAATGTTTGGAGTTCCTCAGAAATGTTCTTAGTTTTTGAGGTAATTTGACAAATCATTTTTGATTAACTAGGTCTATTTTGCGGATTAAGTAAGCACAAATTCAAAGATAACATTTAAATACAATTATTTAAGTTTTTTATTGATGCATGTGTCAGCAAAATATTTTGCTGTGGTTTTGCTAATTTCTCCCAATATATCAAGCATAAACTTAGCATTGTTGGTAGTAAAAGCAAAGGAATCTTTACACTAAGAATCATACCCTCTATTTTGATTTTGACTTTTCCTTTTTTGGATCTATCAACAGTTAGTTTTCCAAGGAAATAGATGTAGAAGAATATGGCACATATATTAGCTGACAAAATATGAACATTTGACTAAACCTGGTTTAGCCCACTATTCAGTTGAACAGGTATAAAGAGGGCCGACGCTCCCAGCATCAACATGAGCTCCATCATGCCTGACCTCATCAAATATAGCTGCATGATCTCTAGATAAGGTAGTGTGTGTGCGTGGATATTCTGGCAGTACTGAACCCTCATCAGTGGTCATTCTTCCGGCCCTGTGCCCATATGCTCTCTGAGACGTGTGACTGTGCACGTGTCACTAAACCTCGGCCATTGGACTCAGACAGGGCCTGGGCGTGGGCGAGCAGCTCTGAAGAGAGGGTGGAGACTCCAGGAGCCATGCCTTTGTTTAGATACACACTACTGTAGCCCAGGACACACACACACACACACACACACACACACACACACACACACACACACACACACACACACACACACACACACACACACACACACACACAACACACACACACACACACACACACACACACACACACACACACAGGCAATATACCTCACCTCTAGTGACAGGCCCAGCCCTTTGTATATATTTCTGTATGTGGCCCTCAGTGAGAACAGTTTGGACGCCTCTGCTATACACCAACAATGACACACATGAGCACAGACTACAGTTAGAGCAGAAATCAAATCTGAGCTGACAGGAAATGCTCCGTTTTAGTTTAATACACAGTTAAGCTCACACACTATTTTATGGACATATAGGTTCACCTGCTGAATTAAAAACAGAACAAATGAATCAAAGAAAGTGAAAACCATAAAGCAGATTAGTCTTTTTAAAGTGTAACTGTAAGGGAATACAGTTACCTTTTTGTTTCTATCCTAATCCTGTTACATGTCATCTTTTACTCCTAAAGCCTGAGTACAGGAAAGGTGCAGTAGTATAAAGTGGAATCACTTTCAGCGTGATTCCCTCCATCGTACTCCTTTTATAAACTTTTGCCTGTTGAATAAACTGTTGCTGGAAGTTAAAGGGACAGTTATCAGTTTATATTCTTTTGATGTGAGCTGCATAGTGTTAGATATATCGGCAATAGGTGTGTCTGCCTCCTCTCCAATATTAAGGAGCTACTGTAGATGGTACTTGGCAGGTGATGCCAAAAGACTGCCAAAATAATACTAAAGAGCAATTCAAATTCAAAAGCTTTTATTGTCATTGTACAGAATAAAACGAGATTTATAGTCACTACTCCAGCGAGTGCTTTAAAAACAGACATCTTTAAAACACAGATTAAAAGGTCTGAGAGTTACGACCAGCAAGTAGCGCACACAGCTTCGGATGGTCATGTAGATGACCAGGATTAATAAATAAATGAATAAAATAGAATTATGATCAAATATGTATGATAAATATTACAGTGTATACATAGAGACAGACCATTGCACAGTGGGGATATGGGGAGTTATTTGTGTGTGTTTAATGTCCTAATGGCCCATGGGAAGAACCTGTTTGTGAATCTGGAGGTGCGGGCTTTCAGTGAACGGTAGCGCCGGGCCGAGGGCAGCAGGTCGAACACATGACGGGCTGGGTGGGATGAGTCCTTCAGGATGGAGCTGGTCCTCCTGAGGCAGCGAGAGCTGGTGATGTCTTCCAGGGAGGGCAGCCAATAATCCTCTGGGCCGTGTTAATGACCCTCTGCAGAGCCTTCCTGTCGGCAGCCGAGCACCCTGCATACCAAGCAGAGATGCAGTATGTGAGGACGCTCTCAACTGTAGGGCGATAGAAGGTCGCTTGTGATGTCTGTTTTCACAAATGTTGATGCAGTTATTTAAGATAAAACCCAGGCCTTGTTGTGAGCAGTATGATGTAGGAACTACTTTCTCTCTGCCAAACTACGCCTACCAACAGTATCACTGTGCAGAAGTATCACAGCGGAGTGGGACGTATGCATCTACCTTTATAATAAAGTAAGTTAGAGGGATATCAATCAATCAATCAATGTTTATTTATATAGCCCAATATCACAAATGTTACATTTGTCTCAGTGGACTTCACAGTGTGTACAGAATATCAGTATGACAATACGACACCCTCTGTCCTTAGACCCTCTGTCCTTAGACCCTCACATCGTACAAGGAAAAACTTCCGGAGAAAACCCACAGTTTAAAGGGAAAAATGGGAGAAACCTCAGGGAGAGCAACAGAGGAGGGATCCCTCTCCCAGGACGGACAGACGTGCAATAGATGCCGTGTGTAAATTGAAAAGATAATACATTTGCAACATAGGTAGTCCAAATGTTTGGATATTTATACATTGTATTGAATATATAATAATCCTCTGTCAGTTGAGCGTGTGATCCCAGCCTTTGCACTCAACATGTCGATGTATCGTTGGGCAAGTTGCCCCCCATGGCCAACTGTGTGTGAGTGTGTGTGAATGTTAGCTTGCTCTGTATGAATGAGGTGTGAAAGGGTGAATGACTTGTAGTATGTAAACTCTCTGAGGGGGTGTAAAGGCTGGATGAAGCACAATATAAATACAGTCCACTTACCATTTACATTTTTTGTTTCACTTCTTATTTTTTTATCAAATATTATTTTTATATTGGTATTGAACATTCTAACTTTATCTGTATATCAAAAAATGTACACATATATTTTTGTGTCTTTCATTTTATTTAATTCTAAAATATAGTAACTGTCATGAACTGTCTGAAACTCAGTAAGCTATGATACAGCTCAGCCCATTATTATTTTCTTAAACCTGGCGCTGTCATGAGCCTCTATGAATAAAAACAGTAATAAAAGTCACAAGCAACCTCAGCCCCGTCGTACTGCCTGCTGAACTGTAGGAAGCACAGCTGCATAGTGTGACGGGGATAAAACAGTGTCCTCTGGATGTAAGAGCCAGAAAGCACCAGGAGCCTCGGCTCAGCTCAGGCCACCCAGAGCCAGGAATAAACCCCACGTCAAACAACTGAGAGGTGGGATAAATATTATAACCTGCAGGGCACAGGAGAGGAGAGAGGGCAGTGTGGGACAGCAACAGGGGAGTATTAAAGGGGAAGAAATCAGAATTCCTTTTAACATTACATTGTTACAGCAAAGTATAGAATAGATAGAGAAAAATATTGAAAATATTATATAAAGGCATGGATATTGTATTTAAAATAAAAAATATTATAATTTAAAGAAGTAAACATTCAGGTAGATAAGTTCAGTGTTAATAACTGAGCCTCTGTGTTGTGTACCACATGTGTGTACACAGCTATGTGTGTGTTTGAGTGTGTGTGTTTATATGGTGAGTCTGCTCCTGAGGTTTTACTGTACAAAACCACAGATCTTGACATGCCAATCAGTATAAAGGTGTGTGTGTGTGTGTGCGTGTGTGTGTGTGTGTGTGTGTGTGTGTGTGTGTGTGTGTGTGTGTGTGTGTGTGTGTGTGTGTGTGTGTGTGTGTGTGTGTGTGTGTGTGTGTGTGTATGCGTGGACTCTTGGAATTTACCCTGGAAAATCCTCAAACACACACACACACTAAGGCTTGGGGAGTAACAGATTACATGTAACGAGATGACTTAAAGGATAACAGTGTTATAATACATTTGGAATAAATATGGATATATTATAGGTAGACATACTGAATGAATTTTCTTTAAGGTTTATATTTAGACTACTTTAATTCTTCTTTATTTTAAATACATTTATTTTTTAATGCAGTGCATGGACACCCAATTTATTACACAAATATAGTTGGCTTTTGAATAATGTATTAAGTTTAAACAGCATGTTTAAACTATGTTACTCCATTTTGATATAAAGTATCTTGGTTTCTACTTCTCTAAGGTTACATTGTTACATATACTTAAGTAAAACACATCTTGTTGTTATGTTCTCTTGTTTTAATTTGCATTGCATTTGATATTAAGGTAATCCAAAAGTAACAGAAAGTAATCAGGATGCATTACTTTTATATTTTGATAGTCCAATCATTATTGGAGTCAGTAGCTATGAAGGTAGATATGGTGCAAAATGTGAGAGCGTGTAAAACCTGATGTGAGAACTTGTAGAGTACAATGTGAGAACTTGCAGAAAAAAAATCTGAGCTTGTGTGAATACATTTACACTTGTATAAAATATCCACGTATCTGTGAACCAAATTTGAAGTCACAGAAAAAAGTTTTGGTAGCTTGTAGAAAAAAAATTAACGTAGTGATCAATGTTCACTTGCAGAAAAATATATATTTTTTTAAGTATATTTTCCATTACAACTGCAACTTGGTTATTACAACCTCTCAAATCAGTCATTACAACTTCACGCATCTGCTCTGTGGCAGTATAAAAATCGACGAATCTGCGGCCTTGACTTTTGCTACACTTCTTTGCGATGAATGTGTCGCTAAAGGCATTTCACCTGTAGATGTTGGGGGGGGGGGGGGGGGGTTGGAGCGAAGGGGGCGGAGCTATTGGAACGATGAGGCGCAAGCTCGAGTCATCACACACACACACCTTACACACCAACGCGGTTCCAGAGCCGGTTCCAAAGCTAGAGCCTGATAAGGACCGTTTTTTTTTCCTGTTCACACCGCAGCGGAGCCGGAGCCGAAAACCAGTTTCTTACCAAGCTCCAAAAAAAATTCGGTCCTAGAAGCAAGAAGCAAGAGATACGTCATGCGTACGTCGGAAGGCAGGGGCAGGGGCGGGATCAACCTGAGCAACAGTTTATGGTGGTAGCTATCGGATGGAATCAATACATGGGCTGCACAGGTTGTCGTGTCCCGACTATCACAAGTAGAATCATAAAAGAAAAAATACGTCTGTAAAATGTGCCTGTAAAAACACGGCTTATATGCCACAATAGATAGCAACAAGTTGTCAAGATAGTCAGTTTAGCTTCGGTTGCTATGGTAACATCACCCATTTTATACCAGAGAAACGTTCATAACCGCGTTGTGATGCCAAACAGCGAGCAGCACTGCAGT